>NC_061114.1:147259956-147541117 GCF_002878395.1 Capsicum annuum
ATATATATATATATATATTGTCCGGACCATATCCCAAACCCAATTGCTTCCTAGTAGTGTTGAAAGTTCCTTGGAAAGATTTCGAATCATGTCCTAATTGAATGAGAGCATGTCTTGATTCGGTCCGTGCACCTAGAAATTCAACTTGATAGTTATTCCAATGGATTCATATATTTCTTCCATCTTCCGATGTGGTCCAATCTCACTACTTGAAGTTTCGTGAGCATAACCATTTCAAGAATGATTTATTTGCGTCGAAGCGAGTTACCAAATTCTATTTGGCCTTTGCTTTTGTTCCCGACCCAAGTATTAAGCCATGGGTCGATCATAAAGTGGCTCGTGTATCAATTAGTATTATTCGGGGAGAACCGATCTCAAGAGGGAGATATTGTGATATCCCGAGTTTTCATATTCTAGATCTTTCATCTCTTTCTTTGTGAATGCAGATTTAAATCGAAGTTAATAATTTTTCCTCATCCAACTCTTTTAGTAATAGACTCAACTATGTCGTTGTGATTATCATGAGCTTATGTGTCGGAAAGTACTCCAAAGCTTAGAAAAATATAAACTTGTTCATCAAGCTATTTTAGTTGCGTATCCTCAATTTTCCTTGTCTTCCTAACCCAACGAGCAACATTCGGAGAAGAATGTTTCCAAGGGGAAGATGATGTGATCCCCGAGTTTTCCCGTTAAACATTTCTCTCCCAAATGTGTCGAGTCGTTAAAGCCTTTTTATCTTTCCAAGAGTCCGTTAAGATCTCAGACGAAAATGTGTTGAATTCTGTTCTTTATCATGATTAATAATTTTTCTGTGTGGAATTTCTGGATATGCAACTCGTCATCGTGTAGAGAATCGAATAATCTTTCCAACGATATGTGGATCATCCAAAACGAACACTCGAGCTATGAGTTATGATCATTCCGATCTAACCATGAATAGTGGTGAACAGTAAATGTGCAGGAAAAAAATACTGAGGCCAGGTGAATTTTAGGGTCAACTTCAAATGATCATAACTCCTTGTACATAATTATCTGGGTGAGCTACTATATATCAACAAAAATCTCTGAGAGTCCTCTTTCAAATGAAATTGGTTTCATCCAATTTGTCCATCGGAGCAAAAAGTTATGATCGATCTACTTCAGCCTATCAAAACAGTCCACCAAAGGACAGATTTGACATTATTTGATTTTTAAGGGTATTTTAGTCATTCCCACTCCAATCCATCCGGTTAAACCATGAATTTAAGTCCATTAAGAGCATTCAATAGGTCATTTTTCTCCAATTCCTAAGGCTCAAAACCCAACCCTACTACTCCAAATTTCATCCTTCTATGTCTCTTAATTGAATTGTAGAAATTTCAAATTGATTTGGGATTTGAGTTGATCATTTTAAGGGCTTCGAGAAGCAACCTTTATTTTCGTAAATAAAGTTTCAGAGTCGGAAGTTCATATTCATCTTCCATTTTTAGGTATGTGGGGCTTTGAACAAGATTATCCTTTCGATCTTGTGCCTGGTATTTTTGTTGAATTACATTGACATGAGATTTTACATGTTTGACCATGAATTAGAAATATTGTTTTATATCTTATATTATTGTCCATGAGCTATGGGATTATGTCATCCGATATGTGTATGATGTTGAGATGGAATTATGTCCAAAAAGTATTTGATTATGAGAGTGATGATTTAATTTGTTAAGCCTTGATTTATACTATCATCCACTATTTCCTTATTATGAATTTATAATTGATATTGGAAATTCTATATCCCTACTATGGGTTGATGTCTCAAGTACCTTTAAATGAGAGTTGGATGGCAAATTGAGAAATGTTAATATTGAAGTTGCAATGAGTCTTGGTATTTTCCAGATGGTTTTGATGAGTTAAATTATTGAAAATATTACGTATAGAGTCTTCATATCCTTGTCCAAATGTCGAGTCGGTTATGGTTCAATGCATTGATACCTTGTTGATGTTAAGGAAGATTAAAATGTTTTGAGCTAAACTGTGTTGAGTTAGGAATCCACAAATTGATATGATTTGATAAATGAGAACGAGATTTGATTTGGTCTTTATGATAGACCCTTGTGATATTGGGAGTCATGACCCGGCTATCTTTGGTCAATGCTAGTAGAGACTTCATAGACAGTCACTAGTAGTCAGTGTATTTAGTTTCAGATTTGTATATATATGAGCAGAATTATGACCATGTAAATTTCCTTTCATGTTGGTCAGACTAAGTTATGGGTTGTTTCCGCATTATTCCTTCTATTTTATGTATTTTATTCAATTGCTTTGGGTTATGCCAGATGAAGGGTTAGCTTGGGGTCACTTGTGACCTTAAGCACTGTGTGACATCTCGGGATCCTATTTCAGGGAGTTACAGGTCATGACCAAAACCCTTCCATCACCACTGCCCCCGAGACTTTGCCTACAAAAGTCAACCTTCTAAGTTCACTACAAAATGCCATTAACCAAGTTAATAATTACCCTTAAAATCGAGAACAAGGTAGATCACTTCTCCTACAAGTTGATCAAGTCCCACAATAAGGACTTGGAGGTCCATTCCATCCCATCCAAGCTCCACAACCAAAGCTCCATATTACCAAAATAGCCTCCTCAACCGAAACTCCACTTCTCCAAAACCGATATGTCCATTTAGAGGAGTATGAAAAAAAGGAACACGAAGTATATGGAGTCTACGATGATGCTTACATGATGGAAGGAGACTTAAGTCGGAGAAGATTGAAGTCAAGTCTCAAGATGGAGAGGAAGCCGAGGTTCAAAATGAAGATGTTGGCCGAGTCTTGTTCATATTGAGCACTCGGGTTCTTTATATTTTACGGACTATTTTGAGAACTTTTTTTAAGTGGCCAATTAAACGAAGTAAAGCCATGAATTTGTAGGAAAATTCTTCTCAAGATGGAGAGGATGATACGAGAATAATCATGAAAATAGACTTATGTGGGTGTGCATTGAAAGCAACCAAGTGTATGTGCAAGAGAAGTGTAATTAAAGGCCCAAATACACACCAAAACAACCCACTCCATACACTAGAGGGGCAGCCCATTCTTGAAGGGCCTTTTTGGTTATTTTAACTTTGATTTGTTTTGTAATATATAAGGAACATGTTAGGGTTTATTCACTTAGGTTTTGAATGTTGAAAATAGTAGAACACACTTGACACCCTCAAGTTCTCTCTCTTGTGAGGCTTGGCCAAAACTAGGTTACGATATTAGGGTGGAATCTCTTTTGTTGTTTGTTTGCTTGGAACTTGGGTGGTTGAAGGATTGAGGTCCTCTCTTGTATCTCTTTGAAGAGTGTAGATGTTCCTACTATCATCATTAAGGATCTTTCTATGTCATCTACACTTAGGTTCTTAGTCATTATAGTAGTTTATGTCTCACTATCTATCCCTTTGTCTTTTGTAATATTGTAACATTATATCTTGTTGTTGTGGAATCCGAATCTGGTTATTCTTGTTGTCATCTTGTTCATCTCGTTATTTTTGTGTTGTTGGCTTTTTTGGGGTGTCAAATACACCCTTGTTTCTTGTATTCTTGTTATACTTGTCGAATCCGATGCTTATATCATTTGGTATCAGAGCCCTCTTTGGTGTTGTTATTACAATACTAATCTTGGGCTTTCTTGTTAAAAAAAATTTGGTTTTCTTGTTTTTCTTGGCCTTGAAAGTGTTGTTCTTGTTGTTCATCTTGGCCGAGATTGGTTGTAGCATCTAGATCTAGTAGTCCTATGGTGTGTATTGTTGTTTCTTGTGTTAGTTATGTGATTCGCTAACTCTAAAAGGTGTCTAGATCTATATTTGAGCTTGAACTTGTTAAAGTTGTGTTGTGAACAAGGACCTAGGGCGAGAATTTGTGACTTGTTGTAGCCGGTTGGGTCTTGAATTCATGAATATTGTTGTTGTTTTGAAGGATTTTTGTGGTGTTCATCTTGTTTTTCATCTCATCTTACAACTTAAGACAACCAAAAGTGTAATATAGATTCAAAAAGTTGAACCTACAAGTTGTAAAGTTGTTTGTAAGAAGATTTGAGCCATCACTTCCTTGACTTGACATCTACTTTTCAACCACTTTTTATTGTTTCAAGGGAACTTGTTTTGTGGGAATTGTATAAATTTAAGTCTTGCCTTTTGAAGATTAGACTTAAATGAGATTCAAGACATATACTTTCTCTCCAAAACCAATTGTTTCCATTACATAGTAACTAAAGTTTGTTAACTTCAACTAGAGACTAATTGTGGGGCCGTGACCAATAGTGTGCTGCCATGTCACCCAAGTTACTGTTCACACAAAAATTTTAAGCTCAAATTGTGATCATTTAGTTTCCTTTTGTTGTCTCATTAGTTTCGTTTGTTGATTCCAATACTAACTTACAAACTTGTGACAATTTACTAGATTGTGAGTTTGTTTTGAAACCATTTTTTTCGTGTTTACACACTCGGTTCACCTCTAAACATCTCACGGATTACAAGCAAACTTACAAAAATTGTGAGATCAAAAGTGAGAAAATCTGAGGGACAAAGGATTAAAGAGAGAGTGTGAAGACCATTCTTGAACAACAAACTTATTTATTGTTTTATAGGTAACTTCTTGGAAACAATGGACAACAATGCTCTTGGTTCTACCTTGGAAAGACTTAAAACTATCAACCTAGGAGTGGAAAATATGCTCATGACTATGTCCTCAATCCGAGGAGAATTGTCTACTATGAATGAGAGGTTGGATCGAATGGAGAGTCAAAGGAACTCTCGTGCTTCTACCCCTCGAATCCTTGTTTCATCAAGTGGTCATGACCAAAACCCTTCCATCACCACTGCCCTCGAGACTTTGCCTACAAAAGTCAACCCTCCAAGTTCACCAAAACATGCCATGAGCCAAGTTACTAATTACCCTCAAAATTGAGAACAAGGTAGGTCATTTCTCCCGCAAGTTGATCAAGTCCCACAAGATGGACTTGGAGGCCCATTTCCTCCCATCCAAGCTCCAACACTGAAGCTCCATATTACCAAAATAGCCCCCTCAACCGAAACTCCACTTCCCCAAAACTGATATGTCCATATTGAGTAATATGAAAGAAAGGGACACGAAGTATATGAAGTCTACGATGATGATTATATAGTCGAAGGAGACTTGAGTCGGATAAGATTGAAGCCAAGTCTCAAGATGGAGAGAAAACCGAGGTTCAAAATGAAGATATTGGCTGAGATTTGTTCATATTGAGCACTCGGGTTCTTCATGTTTTACGGGCTGTTTTGAGTGTTTTTTTTAAGTGGCCAATTGAATGAAGTGAAGCCGTGAATTTGTAGGAAAATCCTTCTCAAGATGGAGAGGATGATATGAGTATAATCATGAAAATAGACTTATGTGGGTGTGCATTGAAAGCAACCAAGTGTATGTGAAAGAGAAGTGTAATTAAAGGCCCAAATATACACCAAAACAACCCACTCCATACACTAGAGGGGCAGCCCATTCTTGAAGGGCCTTTTTGGCCATTTTAACTTTGATTTGTTTTGTAATATATAAGGAACATGTTAGGGTTTATTCACTTAGTTTTTGAATATTGAAAATGGTAGAACATACTTGAAACCCTCAAGTTCTCTCTCTTGTGAGGCTTGGCCGAAACTAGGTTACAATATTAGGGTGGAATCTCTTTTGTTGTTTGTTTGCTTGGAACTTGGATGGTTGAAGGATTGAGGTCCTCTCTTGTGTCTCTTTGAAGAGTGTAGGTGTTCCTACTCTCATCATTAAGGGTCTTTGTATGTCATCTACACTTAGGTTCTTAGTCATTATAGTAGTTTATGTCTCACTATCTATCCCTTTGTCTTTTGTAATCTTATAACGTTATATCTTGTTGTTGTGGATTCCGAATCTGGTTATTATTGTTACCATCTTGTTCATCTCGTTATTGTTGTGTTGTTGGCTGTTTTTGGGCGTCAAATACACCCTTGTTTCTTGTACTCTTGTTATACTTGTCGAATCCGAGTGAGGTCCCCTTTTGGTCCACGTTTTTTCTTGAATTTGTGGACTGTTTGAGGTATATTTTGTGCTTTCCCTTGTTTGTCTTGTATCAATTTCATCTTTACATCAATAATCTTGCTATCACAGATCAAATTATTAACCTCAAACTCAGGAACATACGATGCATATTGATTATGCATTTTTGCAACAACGAGAGCCATAAAATCTGATTCAACACCCTCCACTCAAACAACAACTCATGTATTTCCATCAAACTGTATGTCATCTAAAGATTTATCAATCGTTGATATGCATAACGGATACATACTGAACTCCATTGTTATTACAGATATGAAAAGGTGATTTACTCCCGTCTACTACATAATGTACATCAATATTTTTTTGCATTTCATCAATGTTTAATTCGGCAGCGATTGACGAAATCAACCTTAAGTAACTTATTAATTCAGCAATAATGATCCCTTCACTTTTATAATTTACATATTCTATTTCAGTTCTTCAATTTCCAGAGTGCCTCAAAAGAATAGCAATATTCATCTTATTGAATTCCGATTGAAATTTTTTTCTTCAAAGCGATAAGGAAATCAGTGATTATTTTTTGTGTGATTTGCGTATGATTTGTTTTTAATGTATTTGATTAATTCAAAATTTAAAATTTAGAAGCTGTTACATAATTTAAGGAATGGGTAATCCACTTAATTAATTAGTTGAGTTAATAGCGTCCTTAAAGGAAGGAAATACGTTAGTTCCTTTTTCAAAAGTAGTAAAAAATTCACATATACATAGGAAGCTATTATATGACTTGTTTCTTATGTATGTAAAAAGGGAGAGAGAGTAAAGTAATTAATCAAAGTGGGAGAGGGTGTAATTATTTCTAAAAGAGTTGGGATTTGTGTTATTTATGCAAAAAATAAAATATAATATCTTAAAAGTTGCACATTGGGCACGGGCTCCAAATCTAGTACAAAAATAATCCTTCCAGTCTTTTAACTCCCAAACAATTTTATTTTCAAAACTAAGAAAATAAAACTCTCTCCTATCTCTTGTCTCTCTTAAAAATAGAAAAATTGGTCACGCTACGCACGCAATTGTTAAAGAATCAATCTATTTTGATCAACTTTATATTCGCTCTACTTTTCAGTAGTAGTATTATCAATTATTTGATAATATTATGAAGATTGTTTTCATAGATGAAAGAAAATATAAGAAACTTAGAAAATTTAATACTTATTTCATGAAGGATAGTAAATTATTAATTAATAAGATAAGATATAATTCCCTAGTAACGATATTTTTGTTTTATTTCTTATTGAAGCTTGTCAAATTATCAAATATCAAACATACTAATAATTAATTTAGAATTCTCCTTTTTATAAGAAAGAAGACATTTACAAATAGCATATCTTTGGAATTAATTAATAAACTTTGGTTATTTAGAGTTGATACTTATTTACCAATGTATGAAGTTTATTTAACTTATGTCTAATTAAGAAAGAGTAAAACAGTCTTAAAATGTACAAATTCAAATTCAAATTACAAAAATACATTACACTTTTGAATATCATCGACAACTCGGACTCTTTGATTTCTGATGTTTTGTGGTACAATTAAACCGCTCTCTCAAAGGTGTTATGCAATTTCTTAAGAATTTTGTCTTTGATTGTAAGACTATATAATATTGTTATCATCTGAATCTCCGTAATACTAAATTCAAAACACTCGATGTTCTCTTTCCAATATTCTTTCTCAAATTTAAGAGAGTTCATTCATTTTTTCAAAATCGCCGAATGAATAGAAAATAATCTTTGTATCCTTCTTAAATAAGTTCACCAAAATATTGTACTTCTAAAGAAATCCTCAAAATGTGAAGACCCGAAAGAAGAAAAGAGATTGAATATATGTATGTTTAGATAACTAAAATAATTTATATATTGTATATACTTCATCTATATATATGGCTATAAATTAGGTGGAAATATTCAACGAACAGTCTAGTTAGAATGCTACTCAACTATCTTGATTTCTATGAGTAAATATTATTGAAATGGAGTTATGTTAAGGAGAGACAAACCCCCTTCTCTCTAAAAAAATCCCAATATACAAATTATCAATAACTAAAGTATGACAAATGTTCCAAATCAACCCCTAATACCTTTGGAACTAATACCACTGGATCCACCAGATACAAAAATAAACTACTGCGACATTGTAACGCCCTGCAATTCAGGCTACAATATAGACCATGATTTCGATGCATTGATAATCCCAAAGCCATAAAATCCTATGCCAATACGGCATGTTAATTATTGTGTAGCATGTGAATCCGCTCAAGCTTGAATTTAGACCATAGAGGTCCTTCAACTCAAGGACGAGTTGAAACTATTTCGTTCGACTAAGATTTAGTGGACGTTGTAAAGTGTGTCATATATAATCGACCATAACTCTCTGCAAATGTCAAATAAGGAAGCCTACTATGTGTAAAATAATAGATATTCGAGTTAGCTTTCCAACGATACCAATTTGGCTAAAATCCGACACCCGAGCAAGAAGTTATGGCCCTTCAAAGTGATAAGCGTCGCCTAACCAATCGCCCATGGCCACTGGAAAGCATAGGCAATAGCCTAGGCGGCGCCTATGTAAACATAGGCGATATCCTAGGCGGCGCCTATGTGAACATAGGCAACGGGATGGGCGGCGCCTATGTAAGGAATTCTAGTGATTTAAACACTCCGTGTTGAGGACAAAGTGGTTCTTTTCCACCCTTACTTAGCCCTAAAAAATGAGATTTAGTTCCAAGGTTCCCAAAATACATATTCTTTCATCAAAAGTGCTCAAGATTCTCCTTAGGGTTTCAAAAATAAAAACTCAAATAGTTCAAGATTTGACCGTAGGTTTTCAAAGATAATTACATATTTGGAATCAACAATCCACAAGCTTCAAGAAACACCTATTATCCTTGGAAATAGAGGTACGTGGGGTTATCCAAAAATCTCATGGGTGTAGTTTTTATGAACATACATGCTTTTAAATGGGGGTTTTCAATCAAATGCTAATATCTTGCTTTCAATATAATTTCTAATTCATTTACTTTATGTCATGGGAATTGTTTGCCTATATACTTCAATGGTTGAAACCATGCATATGTGATTTGAGATTTCCATGGAAGTTTGATAAATATTAATGATAAATTTTTTTCAAATTCCCATGATAATGTTTCGATACTCCTTATTATATTGTGCTCAACAAAAGAGAGCATGAATTTGAAATAAATATTGTTCACCACTTGTAAATGATGAAGCACCTTGGTTTTTACACTATTTTGCTTATGTAGATGTGATATTGATGACTTACAAGTCGGGTATGACGATACCCTACATAATATGATACATGATTGAATCAAATTAAGTTTGAATGCATTGATTTTACATGAGATAGGTGGATACCCTAAGAAGGCGTTTGAGACAAAGGGCTCATCGCAAAATCGCGTTAGGTAGAGTCTTGTTTATGGGTGTGTAGCGCACCACACTTATAGGCAGGAGGTTGCTAGGCATTTAGAAAATGTTTCCCTTCTTTGTGATTTAGTTCGTGCTTCAGATTCTGAACTGTCCCCTAATCAATGATCACTTGTATTTCAGAAACACTATTATGCCTCCACGTCGTATCATCGATCAGAATTCTTAGGTAGATGAGGTCCGTCTCACCCATGGGATGCGGACTCATAACAGGGCTTACACTCTAAAATTTTTTCCTACTTTGGGAGTCCCTCCAGTCCCGACCAGTCCACGTCGAGCTCCGCGGACTAATGCCAACCGTCCCCAACTGCTCAGGGAGATATTTCAAATACAGAATTCAGATAGTTTATTCATATACTGACACATTTGGTAGCTAACCAGGCTCAACGATCAGAAGATATTGGTTCTGCATCTGTTATATCTGAGGCTACTAGAGTCAGATATTTCATGAAGATGAACCCACCTAAGTTCACTGGCACCAAGGTGGACAAAGATCCACAGGAGTTTGTGGATAAGATGGAAAAGATCTTTAAGGTGATGCATGTGGATGAGGTTGAAGGGGTGGAGCTAGCATCCTATCAGCTCAAGGACGTTGCGAATCAGTGGTATGCCGACTGGGAAGGTGAAAAAGGTGAAAGTGCTAGCCCACAGTTTGGGGCGAATTTGTGGAAGCTTTCCTTGATTGATTCTTTCCTCTGGAGTTGAGGAAGGCCAAAGCGGAAGAGTTTATGAATATAAAGTAGGGAAGTATGAGTGTCCAGGAGTACACTTTGAAGTTTAATAAACTAACCCGCTATGCACCAGAGTTGACTAGTAATATGAGGGCCCGGATGAGGAAATTTGCATCAGGCCTTGCTGATGACCTGGTACTTGAGTGCCAGGGGGCTATGTTGAATAAAGAGTTATACTTTGCTCGACTGACCGTTCATATGCATCAAGTGGAAGAGAAGAAGAAAAATATTACTGAATCTAGAGAGAAAGACAGACAGGCTAAGAGAGCTAGATCTGTGGACCAGCACCAGAGTCAGCTACAGAGTGGTAACTGGGGTAATAAGTGGTCGAAGAAGAAGAATTTTTGGAATAATGCACAATCAGCAGCCAACGCCCCAGCACCCAGACCACCGACAGACAGACAAACTCAGAGTTTTCAAACTCCTCATGGGTCCAAAGCTCTAGGTACACAGTCTCAGGGCAGTGTGGCCCAGCAGTGTCGTACTCGTCCATGGTGTGAGGTTTGCGGAAGGAATCATCTAGGGAAGTGCTGGTTTGAGGGGAGAAACTGCTATACTTGTGGAAAATAAGGTCACCTTCAAAGAGATTATCCATCTTCTGGAGTAAATATGGGGGGGGGGGGGGGGGGGGGGGGCTAAGTCCCAAGCCGCCTCCACAGCTCCTTTTCCTAAGGGTGCCCCTTCAGCTGTCGAAAGCGGTCGCAACCGGTTATATTCTTTGACTAACTGCCAGGAGGCGGAGGCTTCACCAGATGTTATCACCGGTTTGTTACGAATCTTTTCTCATGATGTTTATGTATTTCTTGATCCCGGGTCTACTTTATCTTATGTGACCCTTTATGTGGCTGTTGGTTTCGGGTTTGAGCCCGAAGGTATTATAGAACCCTTCTCTATTTCTACTCCTGTAGGTGATTCTGTCGTTGCTAGAAGGGTATATAGAAATTGTGTCATGTCTATTCATAGTAGGAAAACTATGGCAGACCTTATTGAATTGGATATGATAGACTTTGATGCCATCCTTGGGGTGGAATGGCTCCATTCGTGTTATGCCACCCTTGATTGCAGAACCCGAAAGGTCACTTTTTCTTTCCCAAATGAGACACCAATTGTATGGGTAGGGAGTTCTGTGGAACCTAGAGGTCACTTTATCTTTCATCTTAGAGCCCGAAAGCTTATCTCCAAAGGCTGTATGTATCATCTAATTCGAGTAAAAGATTTAAAAGTTAGAAACCTTCCTCTGTAATCAGTCCCTGTAGTGAATGAATTCCCAGAAGTCTTTCCCAAAGATCTCCCAGGGATACCCCCTGATAGGGAGATAGATTTTGGCATTGATGTATTGCCAGACACTCGTTCTATTTCTATTCTGCCATATAGAATGGCTCCCGCGAAACTAAAGGAGTTAAAGGAACAACTTGCAGACCTCCTAGACAAAGGTTTTATTCATCCTAGTGTTTCCCCATGGGGTGCACCCGTGCTCTTCGTGCGAAAGAAGGATGGGTCCCTTCGGATGTCCATAGACTAGCTGAATAACGTCACAATTAAAAATAAATATCCTCTTCCTAGGATTGAAGACTTTTTTGACCAGCTTTAGGGTGCCAAGTGCTTTTCAAAAATAGACCTTTGTTCAGGTTATCATCAGTTGAAAGTTAGAAAGTCAGACATACCCAAGACAACCTTCCGAACCCGATATGATCACTACGAATTTCTAGTTATGTCCTTCGGGTTGACTAACGCCCCTGCAGCCTTCATGGATCTTCTGAATAGAGTGTTTCATTATTTTCTTGACTTGTTCTTCATTGTATTTATTGATGATATTCTGATCTATTCTAAGAGTAAAGAGGATCACGCCAATCACCTTCGAATTATCCTTCAGACCCTTAAGGATCATCAGCTGTATGCCAAATTTTCTAAGTGTGAATTATGGTTAGACGCTATTGCCTTCCTGGGCATATTGTGTCCAGTGAAGGGATAAGAGTGGATCCCTAGAAAGTTGAAGTAGTGAGAAAATGGCCCAGGCCCACGACTCCAACCGATATTCGGAGCTTCTTGGGTTTGGCGGGGTATTACAGAAGGTTCATAGAGAGTTTTTCTTCCATAGATGCTCCGCTTACTGAATTGACTCAAAAAAAGATGAAGTTTGTGTGGTCTGACTTGTGTGAAAATAGTTTTGAGAAATTGAAGGACAAGCTGACTATTGCTCCTGTTTTGACCTTTCCCGAGGGTGTAGATGATTTTATGGTTTATTGTGATGCGTCCCATGTGGGACTTGGTTGTGTATTGATGTAGCGTGGTAAGGGAATAGCTTATGTATCTAGGAAATTAAAGGTGCATGAGCGCAATTACCCCACTCATGACTTGGAGTTAGTAGCCGTGGTGTTTGCAATTAGAATCTGGAGACACTATCTCTATGGAGTGCATATTGATATTTATACTGACTATAAGAGTTTACAATATGTTTTCTCACAAAAAGAATTAAACCTCAGGTATAAGCGTCGGATAGAGCTTTTGAAAGACTATGATATGAGTCTGCATTACCATCCGGCCAAGGAAAATATTGTAGCCGACGCCCTCAGTAGGTTGTCTATGGGCAACCTTTCTCATGTAGAAGAAGGAAAGAAAGAGATGGTGAAGGATATTCACTGCCTTGTAAATCTGGGATTGCGACTCTTAGATTCTAAAGATAGAGGGGTGATTGTTCATGAGTTAGCTAAGTCATCTCTATGTGCTGAAGTTAAGGAGAAGCAGGTTGAAGATCCCATCTTGATGCAAATCAATAAAGATGCGGGTCAACAAAAGGTTATGTCATTTGAAATTGGTGGCAATGGTATTCTGAGATTTCAGGGTAGGTTGTGCATTTCGAATATCGATAGGCTACGAGAAAGAATCCTTAATAAGACGCACACTTCGAGGTATATCATTCACCCAGGCTCTACTAAGATGTACCATGATCTGAAAACCTTGTATTGGTGGAATAACATGAAATGTGATGTAGCTAATTTTGTGTCCAAGTGTTTGAATTGTCACCAAGTGAAGGTGGAATACATGAGGCCGGGTGGTACTTCCCAAGAGATAGCCCTGATTTTATGGATGTGGGAGATGATAAATATGGACTTCATTACAGGACTTCCGAGATCCCAAAACCAGTATGATTCTATATGGGTAATTGTAGATCGGTTGACCAAGTCAGCCCACTTTTTGCCTGTGAGGACTGATTATTCGGGATAGGTTTATGCTAAGATTTACATTGAGGAGATAGTTTGATTGCATGGGGCACCAGTGTCTATTATATCTGATAGAGGTATGCAGTTTTCATCTCAGTTTTGGAGATCCTTTCAGAGTACACAAGTGAATTTGAGCACAACTTTCAACCCTAAGACGGATGGTCAAGCTGAGCATACCATTCAGAACCTCGAAGATATGTTGAGGGCATGCGTCATTGATTTCAAAGGTAGTTGGGTAGATCACCTGCCACTGGTTGAATTCGCTTACAATAATAGCTACCATGCCAGCATCAAGATGGCTCCTTTTGAGGTTTTATATGGAAGGAGATGTAGGTCTCCGATAAGATGGTATAAAGTGGGTGAGATTTAGTTGTATAGGCCTGATCTTGTTTATCAGGTGAAGGACAGAGTGAAAATCATTAAAGAACGACTCAAGACTGCTCAGAGTCGTCAGAAGTCCTATGCCGATGTTCGAAGAAGAGAACTAGAGTTTGAAATTGGTGATTGGGTGTTTCTCAAGGTTTCTCCTATGAAAGGAGTTATGCGGTTTGGAAAAAGGGATAAATTGAGCCCTCTTTATGTAGGACCATATCAGATTTTGAAAAAAATTGGTACAGTTGCATATGAGTTAGAATTGCCTGCAAGTTTGGGTTCCGTTTATCTGGTATTCCATGTATCCACATTGAAGAAATGCATTGGAGATCATCCTATGGTATTGTCAGTAGAGGGTATCAAAGTGACAGACTCCTTGTCTTACGAAGAAGAGCCCGTTGAAACTTTAGGTCGCCAAGTTCGAAAGCTGAGGAGTAAAGAGATAGCCTCAGGAAAGGTACTGTAGAGGAATCAGAAAGTTGAAGAAGCAACTTAGGAGTCTGAAGATGACATATGAATTAGATATCCCAATTTGTTTGCTTTGATGGAGGAGGAGACAGAAGGTAGTATTCCTATATTATATTTCCTAGTCCTTTATTATGCTTGAAATCGTGTCTGTCTGTGTCCCGCATCATTATTCAGGGATGAATGATCCTAAGGGGGGGATAATGTAATGTCCCGTAATTTGGGCTACAATATAGACCATAATTTCGATACGTTGCTAATCCCGAATCCATAAAATCCTATTCTAATATGGCATGTTAATTATTGTGTAGGATTTGAATACGCTCAAGCTTGAATTTAGACCATAGAGGTCCTTCAACTCAAGGACGAGTAGAAACTATTTCGATCGACTAAGTTTTAGTGGATGTTGTAAAGTGTGTGAGCTTCCATTGACCATAACTCTCTATATATGTCAAATTAGGAAGCATACTATGTGTCAAATGATAGTAATTAGAGTTATCTTTCCAACAATACCAATTTGGCTAAAATTCGACACCCGAGCAAGAAGTTATGGCTCTTTAAAGTGATAAGCATCGCCTAACCAATCGCCCATGGCCACTGAAAAGCATAGGCAATAGCCTAGGCGGCGCCTATGTAAACATAGGCGATAGCCTAGGCGGTGCCTATGCAAACATAGGCGATAACCTAGGTGGAGCCTATGTGAACATAGGCAACGGGATGGGCTGCGCCTATGTAAGGAATTCTAGTGATTTAAACACTCCATGTTGAGGACAAAGTGGTCCTTTTCCACCCTTACTTATCCCTAAAACACGAGATTTAGTTCCAAGGTTCCCAAAATATATATTCTTTCATCAAAAGTGCTCAAGATTCTCCTTAGGGTTTCAAAAATAAAAACCCAAATAGTTCAAGATTTGACCGTAGGTTTTCAAAGATAATTACATATTTGGAATCAACAATCCGCAAGTTTCAAGAAACACCTATTATCCTTAGAAATAGAGGTACGTGGGGTTATCCAAAAATCTCATGGGTGTAGTTTTTATGAACATGCATGCTTTTAAATGGGGATTTTCAATCAAATGCTAATATCTTGCTTTCAATATGATTTCTAAGTCATTTACTTTATGTCATGGGAATTGTTTGCCTATATACTTCAATGGATGAAACCATGCATATGTGATTTGAGATTTTCCATAGAAGTTTGATAAATATGAATGATAAATTGTTTTCAAATTCCCATGATAATGTTTCTATACTCCTTATTATATTGTGATCAACAAAAGAGAGCATGAATTTGAAATAAATATTGTTCACCACTTGTAAATGATGAAGCACCTTGGTTTTTACATGATTATGCATATGTGGATGTGATATTGATGACTTGGAAGTCGGGTATGATGATACCCTACATAATACGATACATTATTGAATCAAATGAGGTTTGAATGCATTGATGTTACATGAGATAGGTGGATGCCCGAAGAAGACATTTGAGACACAAGGGCTCATCGCTGGAAGAACGTGTTTGCCGACATGGAATATTGGTACCAAGCTAAGTGATCTTGTGTACTTGGCTTCATGTCATTCCCAAATTGGGACTATAGGTAAGAGCCCGGGCCAAGTGATCTCGAGCACTTCCATTGGGTCGAGACACCATGCTGTGTGGTCTTGAGTGTATCTCCCTCACTTATACTCTAATCTCGGCGGCAACCGAGGTTTGACAGTTGGTGTAAATTATGTAGGGTATTTCACCTAGCTCAGTTGCATTTCATTATTGTAGAGGAAAAAACTATTGGATTATACCCATGCGTTTTCTAATGATTTGATACGAAATTGCTTTATAATGGCTCTCAACTATACTTTGTAAAAATATTATGTTTTGTTTTGATATCTCTGCGTGCCAGTACTTTTGTGCTTACCCCCTCCCCTCTCCAACCTCTCAGGTTCAGAGGACCAGTCTAGGGGTCAAGAGAATCAGTAGAACTTTCAGACAGAGCTGTAGAGACAAGTGGTGAGCCTTCTATGTTTCGGAAGGTCTTATGTCCTGCAGTCCTTTTATCTTATATTCAGTTTTAAGGTCTACTGGGGGCCTTATCCTAGTTTTCAGATAGACATTGTTTCAGTCATTTGTTAGAGATTTTCGCAGATAGTTGTTCAGAGGATAATTGATGTTGAGGGAACCTTATCTCCCCGTTATTGTCTCTTTTAATATTTATGACCATGTTTCTGAATTATTATGTTATTCCATATTTCTTTGATCATATGAATTAGGTGCATGATTACCAGATAGATAGGGGTGTTTCGGGACTTAATGGTTCGAAATGCTTGTCACGGCCAGGACCTGGTTCGGGTCGTGATAGACATAATAATGGGCAATATCATGGAAAATATGGATGGTAAGCGAGCACAACCTCAAAGCATCAAGGAAAAAGTTCTAGATGCAGCCACAGGTAAGTTACTCAAAACCTAATCCCTTTAATACTCTGCACTAGATTGGTCTGAAATAAACACTAGAGAGGGAGGGATCAATAATGGTGTCTCGTCTAGACAGACAAACTTGGGATTGTCTATTGGGCCTAAATCAAGTCATTTTCAGACTCCCAAACCCAACACTAACATAACTTTATTAGTTAATAAGCCCATATTACAAGAACCCAACAAAATTTAGTCCCCCCAAAAGCTGGAACCCAATAAGGAAAATAAGAAAAAACCCATAAACTTTGGGCCTATCACCTCAAAGCAGACCTAATAAGGGTCTCCATCACCAAAGATAATACAAGACCCTACCTAATGAACTTGGATATTCCCAATCAAGCCTTCAATAATAAAGATTCTGGTTGCTTTACTAGGCTGTACATCCTTCCTCAATCTTCTCACTCTCTTTCTTTACCTAGCATCCAAAAGACAGCAGTGATCCCCTCTGATCTAAAAGCTCCCATCAATCAAAAACCTTTAATTATCACTTCTAATACTTCCATATTAATTACCAACAGTACTAGTAATAATAAGGTGATATGAGAAGTTACTGCAAAACCTGATTATACCCATAGGGGTATTAATACAGGTGCCCTATATTGTACTCCTAAATCTTCTCAATGAGAGAAAAATAGAAAATCTTAATCCAAGCTCATCTTATAGAACAATGACCTTCATCTTCAAACCATTTGTGACTAAAAATTATCTAACTTCTTGGTTGGAAATATGTCTATTCCCAGCAAGTGATACCTCTTAAGCTGACCTTTAAAGAAAGGCAAGTCACAATCCTCATCTAGAACCCCACTACCTAGCTTAAGTGGTGATGGAAGAGTTGAACCAAGGTCTCCTAACCTTCGGCCAGAATGTATAGATGACTACTATCATAAGCCTAGCAAGACAGAACTCCCCTCTCTCTTTGTCCCCAAAGCTAATTTTAGAGGAACTAGAAAAAATGAACAACAACCTCTATTTATTCCCACCCAAGGTCCTAGGACTTCTGGAATCAAGATTACTCTTTATGAAGAAAAATAGGAACCTTCCCATGATACCCCAAATGCCAAGCAAACCAAAACCTTTTCAATTAGCTTTAGCTCTAGATCTAGAATAGAGAAAAATAACTTTGAAGGCCTTGAGAGAAAACAACAGAGAAATGGAAAAGATCTTGACAACTCTCAAGGTCCCAAAAGCAGAAGTGCTCACCTTGGACAGACCTTTCACCCACATATTTGAGAACCTTAGCAGCAAGATGCTATTGATCTTTATTCCTTTATAGATACATAAAATGGGCCTAGAAATCTTGATTCCAACTCTGAGAATTTTCTTTACTACCAAAATAAAACTCTTTTCATGAAAGAGAAAGGAAATAGTGGAGCCAACATCAACTCTCCTACCCCTCAAGGGGAAGGAAATCATGCCGAATAATAATTCCCCCAAACAAAACTTAATAATGAATTGAATCATATGGAATTATAGGAGGCAAATAATGTTATATGATGACTAAGTTGCTTACTTTTTATAGGTGAGGACTAATTATTTTGCTGAGTACTATACAAGGTTTTTTATTTCAGAGATTGTGAAGTTGCATGGTGCACCTATTTCTATTATCTCTGATTGAGGTACTTAGTTCCCATCATAGTTTTGGCCCTTATTTATGAGAGGTTTGGGAACTAAAATATTCCTTAGTACGTTTTTACCCACAGACTAATAGAAAAGGTAAAGGACCATTCAAACTTTTAAGGATATGCTTTGAACTTGTGTAATTGACTTTCGAGATAGCTGCATTAACGATTTGCTTCTAGTGGAATAGGCGTACAATAATAGCTATTGTTATAGATTGGCATGGCTCTATTTGAGGCTTGTATGGTAGAGTGTAGGTCCCTATTGGGTGGTTCAAAATTTGTGAGGCAAGGCTATTCAGTCCTAATTTAGTACATCAAGCTATGAAAAAGGTGAAGATGATATCGGGATAGGCTTAAGACTGCCCAATTTCACCAAAAGTCCTATGTAGTTGTGAGACGAAGAGAGTTAAAGTTTGATGTGGGTGATTGGATGTTCTTTAAGGTGTCTCACTAAAATACCGTAGAAATAGGACCCTTGAAAATTTTGTTGTTTTTTTACCCCTTTGGCTTGATACGACTCAAGAAAGTCTCTCGTTATACCTTGGATACGAGTCATAGGTGTCTAGGTAACTCACTCATGCCCTTGGAATTATGGTAGTCTTATATACTACCCAAGGTATGAATCATATGGGTAAGAGTCATATGGGAGCTTACTAGTGGCATAAGGCAAGCTGTAAGGTACAAGTTTAAGTTGTCTTATAGAATTTGTCCACTATACAAATGGTGGGTATGATTGGGGGTGTCACTCACACGCATTAGGTATGAGTGGGGAGGTGTGAATCATATATAAACTAGTAGGTAAGGTTATGGCAAGGTTGGGTATGATTTAGGGTACCACTCGTACCCTTGGATATGAGTGGTAAGGGGAATTCGTACCCCTAGAGGGGAACTATTTTAATTTTAAGTCAAGGGTAGTTTAGACATTTACCTACTCCTAAAACCTTATGTCCTCATGTTATATAACCCTGTATGGCTTTCAATAACACTTTTTAAAGGATCATAACACATCAAATACTCTCCTGGAAGATTAGAGGCTAGAGTTTCTTCGTATGTTCCCAAAGGGCTGAATGGTCAAGATTTCTTCCATGAATCATCTTGTATAAGGCATGTACTCCTTCTCTCATTTTTATTTAAAAATACAGGCATGTGTATTATGTTTTAAATGTTGGTTTATGAATCATGAATGGTGGATTTTGAAATATTGTTGATGCATATGGTTTGGCATTGGTTTAAATCATGTTTTTACATATTTTTGGTAATTGTTTGCATATGTGGTTTGTTTTTGGTTATGGTTTAACTAATGGGTCTTGAGTAACCCTAATTGTAGTGGTTTATGCATTTGTTTTAGTCTTGGTAAAGATATGCCCTCAACATGTTAGATAAAATTCCTTAAAGAATATTTTTACTCTATAGTTGAACTTTCATTGGAACTCTTGCATGGTTTGGTTTTGTAATGGAACTCTAAATGGTTTTGGATGGTTTTGCATGGTTTAAATAATATAAATGCTTTAAATATTTGGCATGGTCTAAATTAGTTTGGAATAGTTTAAAAGGTAAAGGTTTCGATGGTCATGGTTGGTCTATTTTGAAAACTTTGCGGGATACATAAAAATCTCTCAAGTGAATGCATTAATTGAATTGGTTTAAATGGTTTAGAAAGGCTAAAGGCTAAATAGTTATGCTGGTGAGTAACATGGAAGTCCCATAAGTAGTTTGATATGGTATATGGAAGGGCACTTGAAAGTCCCCTTAACCTAAATGGTTTTGCTATGGATAAATGCTTGCAAGTATGGGTAGTGTGATGATACAACTGGTTATTAAATAGCCTTAGTTAATAAATGGTAATTGGATTGTTCGGACATGGTTTTAATTGGGTATTAATGGTGAGGTGTGTAGCTAAACTGTGGAAGGTGGCAGTCCTGGGGCTACCAAAATCAAAAACTTATATCTGTCGATATAAGGTGTCTTGATAACCTTATGCGTACATCATATTTTATATTGGGGGATGTACTAGTCATCACATGGTATATTGCCTGGTTATGCGGATACATATACTAGGACCCTTTCTGAGGGGGAGATGAATCCATATGGCCCGTGGGTGGTTAGGATGACAAAAATACACAACCCAGTTAATGGTTTTAAAGGCATGCTAAGACCGATCCCTTTTCCATAAAATATTATATATATGTGTATGGTTGTGTTCATTGGATAGTTTTTATTTAGTTTTAAAAATGGCATTATTTTGTCCTTATCTGGAGTACATGCTAGCGTTCACCCGCTAACCCATCTACTAGCTGCTGTATACCCATGCTATACAAGAACCGACCATTTCACTCCTCTTTCTTAATGATCGAATTTGGGTACAGTCAATTTAGATTGAAGTGGTGAGCTTCCATAGTTTGGAAGGTATCTATTTCATGTCATGGTTTACTTTACATAATTCTTGTCTTTCATAGGCTTTGGTTTTTGGCTATGATCAAGGGCATGTCCCAACTAAGTACTCTTTGGTTGGTTTAGAGGCTTTGTATGGACAACTGTGGGTTGGGTATGGTATATATGGCTTATGTTATTTATACATACATTGGCTTATTATAATTGGTTTTGATTTATGATTTCCGCATTGTTTTGGTTGGTTATTGGGTGGTTAAACTTGATTGGGTTGGTTTCAGTAATAGACTTATCCCAAAGTCACCACATGGATACACTATCTTGCTATATGTTAGGACTTCAGCTGATACAAGGTATGCGTTTGGTGGTTAGGTTGGGTAATGAGGGTGGTTCCTGATCCTGGTTGGGCTTGGTATTGCTCATTACGATATGGGTCATGTAGATTTTGTATTAGAGCTTTAGGTTTTGGTGTCATTAGGTGTCCACAAAGTTGTGTATAGTAGAATCTTGGTTATGGGTGTGTCGTGCACCACACTTATAATCTGGAGGGTACGAGGCATCTAGGATGTTTCACTTTCTTGGTTATTCTACTTTGGGGCTATGAAGTCTAAGGTCTTGAACTCTTCTCTGAATATTCTTTGGTTCACTTTTTGGATCATGCCTTCTCAATAATGTAAAGGTTTTTGGAAACTCACCTGTCCCACTCAAGGACAAGATGGATGGATTTGGTCCAACTCATGGGGCACAAACCTAGTCAAGGGTCATAGCTTCTAGTTTTCCTCATGGAGTCCCACCGATCTCTACTGACCCTATTTTAGAAGATGGTATTCATTCTCAGTTACCTCAAGAGGAGATTACCAATGCTGAGAGTCGACATTCTATTAATCTGTTGACCTAAATATTGACAACTCCATCACGTGAGTCTTATCCCATTAGTATAAAGAAGAATAAGGTAAGGTTAGAAATAGAAAAGGTACGCAGTCATATTTTCCTGGATAAATAAAAGTGTCCCATAAGGGTTGCCGCTTGGGAAAATTGGGTATTGGGTGCTACTTTTGTCTCCGACACTAGTATGTTTAAAAATCTTTTCTTAGTAGTGTGTGTGGTTTATTTGGTTTGGGGTCCTCTCTCCTGTGTGACCCCATGTGTGGTTGTGTATTTTGGTTTTGGTCTCAAAGGTTGTTTCAAAACTTTCTTATTTTTCAGTTTCTACCCTAGTAGGTGACTCTACGATTACCAAAAGAGTCTATGGGTATGTGTGGTATCTGTTGGTAATAAAGGGTTCTTGGTGGAATTATTTTACTCAAATATGGTGGATTCTAATGTCATTCGAGGGATGGATTTGGTTGCATACATGCTTTTCATTATTAGGTTATCGAACTTGTTAGGCTCCCAGGTGAGTCGGTTATGGAATGTGAGGATAGTTTCATTCCCTAGCTAGTAAGGAAAATGTTATATTTTATCTTAGAGCTCAGATATTGGACTCTAAAGGGGTGTCTCTACTATCGGTTGGTCTGGGTTAAGGATTCTAACTCGAAAGGTCTTTCCTTGCATTCGGATTTGGTGGTGCATGAATTTATCAGAGTCCTTCTAGTAACCCTCATGGTGTCTTTCTAATAGGGAGATTAGTTTAGGATTGGTCTTGTTTCAGACATTTGTACAAATTTTTATTCTTTCTGGATAGAATGGTTTTAGTGGAGTTAAAGGATCTTAAGGAGAAATTAAGGGATCTCCTAGGTGAAAGTTTCATAAGTCTTAGTATTTTCTGCGGAGTGTCTTTATTCTTGCATATATAAAGGGTAGTGGTTCCCTGGAAATGGATAGGTTGTTGGTAGATGACTAAGGAATTTAAGGTGTCCTTCTAGTGGTGGAGGACTTTATAAGTGTATTCCATTTTATATGGGGTACTTTAATAATAGTACATGGTGGTTGGTAGATACTAGGCTTGAACCTAGATGTTTGATTTGGATAAATGAAGCATGTTAGCTCGTAATAATATGAAAATTGCAGAGATAAATTGGTAGGTTGGGTGATGTCAATGACTTGGGGATTACAATAGTGGGAAAGTTGTGATTTATAAGTTGGAAGTTTAGGTTAAACGGAGGGATTGGGGTCTAGTTATTCGATAGGTTTAATCATGGAGCTGACACGTATCTTTTTCCCTATACTTATACTTTTTTATAGGCATGAAATTTATTTCTAAATTCATAGTTTTGAAAATGGATTTTGGAACAATTGGGGATTTTGACAAATCACTCATTTAATTGATTTTCCATGGATTATGATGCATTATTCATGTTTTACTATTGTTTATGAACATTGTGGGATGCATGGGAATGGTAAATGAAACTCGGGGTACAATGGATTCCCCAATTACTTAGTTTTGGTCCTGGAAATTTATATGCCCTCAAATTGTTTTTGAAATTACCATTGCATATAATTTTGTCATCTGGTTTGATTAATCTTAAATCTTTGTGTTGCATAAATGGTTAGAGGAATCATGAATTGGTTTTGGTTAGATTCAAATGGTTTTGAAAAGGCCTTGGTGGACATGGTTTAATTTTAATGGTTTTATTTTAATTGGAAACCTTAGAGTCAATTTGGTTTAATTGTTTTTGCATATATATGCTGGGCTCTAGTTAGCATTGGGATGAATGAGGTTTTGGGTATAGAAAAACCTAGTGTCTTTAGTGTACGTCCTTAGTGCTACCTATTAGGGTGGAGTGTCGTGCTGATAGGTGTAATGGGATGTCGGTGGATGGTTCGTTTTAAGTTGCTCCTTTAGTGGTAAATTTTAAGGGAAGTTCGGGTAGCATATTCTACTGATTCTCTTCTATTGGTTAAGAGAAGTACTCCACTAGTGTTGTATGAATTCTAATAGAACTTATGGTTGAGGTTCATATCTTGCATTTGCCTTATTCCCTAGATGAGTCTTGACATTGTGTTAAGTTACTCATGGTATATGTGGTTGTGTTTCTTTTGGTGTCTATTTCAGAGGACTCTTTTTGTGGTATGGCTTTGTCGAAAATGTTCTTTATTATGGTCTAGGTGGTTCTTATTAAGTACTTTGTGCCTTTGGTACTGTATCTTTTTTTGGGGTCTTACCTTGGGAGGCATCGATAATTTTTGTACTTCAGCTCCTTAATAACTCTTCTTATATTAGGATAGTTGTGGCTTTGAGAAAATGGTGACGTTTTGTAAAGGGGAATATAGAAGTACTTAAGTGGGGGAGAGTCTAGGGTGGCTACTAGAGTTAAGGTTTGAAATTAAGGTAAGGTTGTTGTCATGATAAATTGTTAGAAAACAAATACGTGGTGAAAAATCCTTATGTAATGATAGAGGGTGCTAGATCTTTTGATGGATAGATCATACCTCGAGTATGTAAGCAGTTGGCTTGAATTTTAGTGGTTGGAAGATGTACCCATGGTTGTGTTGGGTTGGTAAGGCATAGTTTTTATGAATGTTTCATGGTTTCATTGTTGTATGATTTTGGTGTTCAATCATAGGTTAGGGATTTGGTTATAAATGGTTGGATATGGGTTTTCTCATGTCCGTTACTCATAGTTTCCATATTACAAAGGTGATGAAGGTGGAGTAGTGTTCGGGATAGATGTAAGGAGTAGAGCCCAGTGGCCTAAGTTAGCTCCTTTTGGGTTTGGGTAGTCTTGAACATGGAAGTGGTGGTGTAAGGTTAGACTCAAGCTCTCATAGTGATGTGTCTCGGTAAATTCTAAGTTGGATTGGACTTGCTCTCTAGCATGAGTTAATTCATCTAATAATCTATGTGTTGTGGGGAGATAAGGTGCAGATGATCCATGGTTGGTTGGTATTAGTATCTCGGATTCTTAGATCTTTAAGGATCTTGTATTAGAAAGTTCGCCGGTTACAAACAAAAGGTTTGGCATCGGTAAAGGTTCCATGGGGGAACTAAAAGTTTGAGAAAGTTATTTGGGATGCGGAGGTGGACATGGAGTCCAAGGATCCGCATTGGTTTATTATTCCAGAAAAGTTCATCCGTAAGGTGTGTGTTCTTCAACAAATCCTTGTTTTCTAACTTTATTAAAGGTGAGGAATGGTTCCTCTTACATCTTTGTTTCCTGAATTAGTTAGAGGTCGGAATGGAGGTGTTGGGGTATAAATTATGATTGGGGTATGTGGTAATCTTCTCATCTTAGTTTGTGTTGTTGTCCTCTACTTTGGTTGGGGGAAAGTTTTATGTGTGTTAAGGTGTTACCTCATGCTTATCCTTACCCTTACCCGTTATTCGAGGACGAATGATCCTAGTGGGGGAGACTGAAACACCTTAGAAATAAGACACTTGAAAATTTTATTAGTTTTGGATTTCTTTGGCTCTATATGACTCAAGTGAGTCACCCGTACCCCTTAGATATGATTCATAGGGTGGATAGGTGACTAAATTGAACCATAGGCAGTATGGGAGGCTTAGATACTGTAGGACTCATATGGGTAAGAGTCGTATGGGAGTTTACGAATGGCATAGGGCAAGCTGTATTGTGCATGTTTGAGTTGTCTTATGGAATCTGTTTACTATACGAACTGTGGGTATGATTGGGGGTATCACTTGTAACCATTAGGTACGAGTGGAGAGGTATGATTCGTATAGAAACTAGTAGGTAAGGTCATGGCAACATTGGGTACGAGTTGGGGTACCACTCGTACCCTTGGATACGAGTCGTAAGGGGGAGTCATACCTTTGGATGGGAATTGTTTTAGTTTTAAGTTAAGGGTAGTTTAGACATTTCCCTACTCCTAAAACCTTATGTCCTCACGTTATATAACCCTATATGGCATTCCATAACACTTATTAAAGGATCATAACACATCAAATACTCTCTTAGAATGGCTAGAGTTTCTTCTTGTGTTCTCAAAGGGACCAATGGTCAAGATTTCTTATTTGAATAATTTGTATAAGGCATGTATTCCTTCCCTCATTGTTATTTAAAAATAAAGGCATGTGTATTGTGTTTTAAACATTGGTTTATGAATCATGAATAGTGAATTTCAAAATATTGTTAAGGGTCTTTATGCATATGGTTTGGTATTGGTTTAAATCATGTTTTTACATATTTTTGGTAATGGTTATCATATGTGGTTGGTTTTTGGTTATGGTTTAACTAATAGGTCTTGAGAAACCCTAATTGTGGTGGTTTATGCATTTGTTTTGGTCTTGGTAAAGGTATGCCCTCATCATATCTGATAAAATGCCTCAAAGAATGTTTTTACTCTATTATTGAACTTTCATTGGAACTCTTGCATAGTTTGGTTTGGTAATGGAACTCTAAATAGTTTTGGATGGTTTTAATTGGTTTAAATGATATAAATGATTTAAATATTTGCAATGGTCTAAATTTGTTTGGGATGGTTTAAAAGGTAAAGGTTTTGATGGCCATGGTTGGTCTATTTTGAAAACCTTGCGGGATACATGGAAATCCCTCAAGTGAATGCATCAATTGAATTGGTTTAAATGGCTTGTAAAGGCTAAATTTTAAATGGTTATGCTTGTAGGGAAAATGGAAGTTCCCCAAGAGGTTTGATATGGTATATGGAAGGGCACTTAAAAGTCCCCTTAACCTAAATGGTTTGGCTATGGATAAATGCTTGCAAGTATTGGTAGTATGACGATACCGCTGGTTATTAAATAGCCTTTGTTAATATATGGTAGTTGGATTTTCTGGACATGGTTTTAATTAGGCTTAATGACGGGGTGTGTAGCTAAGACGTAGAAGGTGACGGTCCTCGGGTGACCAAAATCAAAAACTCATATCTGCTGATATGAGGGGTCTTGATGACCGTGTATGTGTGTCACATTTTATATTGGGGGATGTACTGGTCATTATATGGTATATTTCCTGGTTGTGTGGCTGCACATACTAGAACCCTTTCAGTAGGGGGAGCTGAACCCATATGGCCCGTGGGTGGTTAGGACGGCAACACTACACATCCAGGTAATGGTTTTAAAGGTATACTAAGCCTGATCCATTTTCTATGCACTTATATATATATATATATATATATGTATGGTTGTGTGCATTTGATGGTTTTATTTGGTTTACAAATGACATTATTTTATCCTTATCCTTAGTACATGCTAGTATTCACCTGTTAACTCGTCTACTGGCGGCTATATACCCATGCTCTGTAGAAGTTGGCCATTCCACTCCTCTTGCTTAGTGATCGAATTTAGTCACAATTGATTTTGGATTGAAGTGGTGTAATTGCATAGTTCGGAAAGCCTCTATTTCATGTCATGGTTTACTTTACATAATTCTTGTCTTTTATAGGCATTGGTTTTTGGCTATGGTCGGGGGCATGTCGGAACTGAGTACTCTTTGGTTGGTTCAGAGGCTTTGTATGGACAACTATGGATTGGGTATGGTATGGATGGTTTATGTTATTTCTACATACATTGGCTTATTATAATTGATTTTGGTTTATGATTTCCGCATTGGTTTGGTTGGTTTTGGGTGGTTAGACTTGATTGGGATGGTATCGGTTATAGATTTATCCCAAAGTCACCACATGGATACACTATTTTGCTATATGTTCACTTCAGCCAACACAAGGTATGCGTTTGGTGGTTGGGTTGGGTAACGGGGGTGGTTCCCGGTCCTGGTTGGGCTTGGGATTACCCATTATGACAAGGTCCTGGTTTGGGCCGTGTCATTCCTATGAAGGGTGTTATGTGATTTTTTATGAAGGGAAAGCTCAATCCCCTTTATGTTAGCCCCTATTTGATTTAAAGAGAGTGGGAAATGTTGACTACAAGTTAGAATTTCCTGCAAGCTTGGGTTCTATTCACCCTGTGTTTCATGTGTTCATATTGAAAATATGCATGGGTGTTCTTTCCTAGGTGGTCCCAATTGAGAATGTCAATATCTCGGATTCCCTATCATATAAGGAGGTCCCGATGGATATCTTGAATAGAAAGTTTCATAGGTTGCAGACTGAAGATGTAGCTTCAGTAAAGGTCCTTTAGATGAACCATAAGTTGGAAGAAGCCACTTGGGAAGCGGAGGAAGATATGAGGGCAAAGTACCCATTCTTATTCGTGTGTCGATCAAAGAAGCTTAAGGTATGAATTTTGTTTTCCCTTGTTAATATTTGGGTTTATCTTTTTATTCTGGTGTAATATTACTATTCTCGTGTAAAAAGTGTCCTAGCTCGTCATTCGAGGATGAATGATCCTAAGAGGGGATAATGTAACACCCTCAAATTTTGAGCATTTTTATTTTTGGCCTCCGTGTGTTCGAAACATTGATTTTTGACTTAAGTTGTACTTTGGTATTTTAAAGGGGTGTCCCGAAAGAGATTTGGAATTTTTGAATGGGGTTCGGGGTGGTTTTTGGATCACGAAGGCAGTAAACCTCTGCAATATTGACGTGCCACCAAGGCTAGCTTCTGCTATAGTCTCAGTGACACGGAACTGGTCTCCACGTTAAGGTCCAAGGCATGAAGGTTAGCCTCCGTGATAAGGTCTATGCCACAGACTTATTGATGAGTGGTGAATTTACTACTCATTTTTACTCCACTTCCGTGCACACTACTATGATTTGAATGTCTAAATGAGAAAACTTTGCTATTAAATGCACTAATTTCCACATTTTGCAGGTATATAATTTATGAGATGGAAAAATGTGGATACAATCTGAAAAGTGTCAAAAATGGAGAGAAGAACTGCACCTAGTAGACCTATAGCAGAATACAGCCTCAATTACTGCGATCGCGGTTAGTCAAGTCAGGTCAAAGGACCACGATTGCAGTGATCTTAATGCATTTTCAATTGCTGTGATCGCGCAAAAGATTCCGCGATCACGAACTAGGGGGATTATGCCTAGGGGCAATTATGTCATTTTGGTCAGCCGACCCTAAAATCCCATTTAAGGCTCACAACCAGTCATATCTTATCATCATTATGATACAACCCCACCTCCCATTGTTAGTTTAGGGTTTTTGTAATTTCTTGGAGCTTGGAGCTAAATTTGTACTAATCTTGAGCTAAGAAGACATTAAAGTGACTTCTAAGTGGAGAATTGGCAAATCCCATTGAGGATTCATTGAAACTTTAAGTGTGGTTTGTAGTCTTTAAATTTTTTGAATCAATTTAATGGAGATTTTTCATTTATTTTTGTTTATTATCATTATGAGTAGCTAGTTCTTCCTCTTGGGATTATGTTAGAATAAGGTGCAATTATGTGTGGGTTATGATTCATATGTGCATATGCTAGTTTGTTGGTGATGGTTTCTTCTATTGCTTGACTAAATTTGTTGGGATTTGTAGGTGAAAGCCCTAAATACCCAAATGTATTTAATGGGTGAAAATCCCAAACTCTTGAAAGCTCAAACCATTCTTGAAAGAGGGGTTTGAGTGAACTTTTGAAACCCATATCATCCTTGAAAGAGGGATATGGGAACCAAGGCAATAGTAGATAATTTATGGGCATAGTTTGCTAATTCTCACTATCTTAGACATAAGGGTGATTATGAGGTTGACTATACCTTGGGTATCATCTTGTAAACAAGGATACCCAATTGAGGTGTTGGGTGGATTTAATTATCACACTCGTTAGGTACTCAAAAGGGTCAATGAGTTACATCTTTGAGGTTTCGTTGAAGAACTAGCCCCAAGGACTTTAAACCTAGCCTAACACATCATCAATGATTAGAATTTACACCAAATCATCACGTTCCAATACACGACTTGTCCCTAGGAAAGCATAATCCCAAGATCCGTACCTAATTGACTATAATTATTCTTAGTCTCGAATTAGTCCTTTAGAAGCCCAGGAATTACTTTCAGATTTGAAAATGTTTAACCTCCCTTCTGCACCCAATTTTGACATATTTGTATCTTAGGTTTGAATTTAGTAAGTACTTATATTTCGAACTTACCCATGCAACACTCACATTATTCCTCATGGATTCAACCCCGACTCTTGTTGGATTATTATATTGACAACGACCGCCTTGCGCTTAATTTGACATGTAAGTTGAGCGTTATTAAAATTGGCACCGTTGACGGGGAAAAAATTTGGCGTATTGATTTAGTTTGGAATCTTATCTTTCTTGCTTTGGTTCAAACTTGTAAATATTTATTTGTGATTTTCTTTTGTTTCTCGTGTTAGGTAGAATTTTTTGTTTTTGTTTATTTGTTAACATGACATCTTGGAATGAAAGTGAGTTCAGTAGTTAGAGATCCAATCGTGACAATATATGTCCATATTATAATGGATCCTACTTTTGACAAGATTGTAAATATGCTCCCTGGAGAGAGATATGTGCACCATCTTGATCTTATATGGGGTATAATTGTTCCCTATGTGGTGGTCGAGATGGACATTGGAGTGATTGTCCAAATGCCCCCTACCCTCGCTATGCTAACCTAATTGCTAGTTCGTCTTATGGTTTTGATAGGTCTTATGATCAAGAAAAGAAAGAATGAAGCACCAAAAATAGTATTGTTGAAGCAATGCTTCAACTTATCTTGGATTAGGTGGAATTAATAGGGATAATATATATATCATGCATTAATCCATGGGGGCATGTAAAGAGAAAATCGCGAGGATAGAAGAAGTGGTTGTGGAGGCTAATCTTTTAGATACGATGAGTGGGCCCACTTTTCAAAAGGAGCTCAATATTGAAGAATCCTTGGTGATTTCCCAACCAATAGAATTAACCATTAGAGATGATTCCAAGATTGAGGAAATGGTGCTAGAGTCAAAGAAATAAGTAAAAAAAACCTCTCATGAGAACTCTAGCCCATTCCTGGGTGAGAATGCTAAGATGGATACAATTCCGGAATTAAGGGAAAGACCCCATTCTAACCATCTTCCAACATTATGCTTGGTGGATTTGATGAAAGTCCATCCATCCAAGCAAATGATCGATTTTGGAGAGAAGGAATATCATCCTTAAATTTTGGAGTTCGATGTTCCAAATGAGCACATGAGCACCCCACATTCGAAGGCCAAGGAGCTCAACTTCTGATGTTCAACTAATGGCCTATCAACATTTCAACCATTACCCAAAGAGCCGAATCAGAAATTTGATGCAAAATTAGATAAAAGGTTCAAGTCCTCGAAGTGGTGTGATAGAACCTGTTTCGTCATTCCCTTGCATTTTCCTAACACACTTCAAAAATATGTTTATAAAAAATTGGGCAGAAAATTCAAATCCTCTAAGTGGAGACATAAGTGATGATTACAGAGGCGTTATGACGCAACGTTAAATTAAGCGATTGATCGGAGGCAACCCATTGTTTTTATGTTTACATTATTTATTTTTGAATAAGTCACATAATTTTGATGCTTTGTAGGTGCTTTAGATAGGTTGGAGGCCAAAAACAGGGGAAAACCAAGCTTAGAAGTGTAGCAGCCATGTATGTATGTGTGTGTGTGTATATATACATATATATATAGATATATATATAGACATACATATGTACTAGTTTCACGGCATATACAAAATCATGTAACACATACATTAGCAAAATAAAATCAATGTTATGATAATAAATTTTGAGCAAATGAGAAAAAATGCAAGAATAAAGCCCATGTTTTTGCATATGATATATTGTGACTTGTTTGTAGAGGTCTAGACACTTGGCTATTGTCCAATTATACGAAGATGAACAATCAATCATTAATTAGATACATAAAACTCTTTTTTACTTATTTTGATTTTGATTTTTTAATCTTGACCAGTACTCTTATATTGATATTGATATCTCACTTGAAAGTGCAGCATGAAGTTGGCCATACAACATGATTTTCTGTGAAAAAGATTATTTGCTAAGACGGAAAAAGATCACATTAGAGAAACAAATCCTTGCCTCCTTTATTTTCTTATATTATTGTTATTATCATCTTTATTATTGTTATTATAACATTATTTAACTTTAGTCACGCACTGTCCAAATTCCTGATCCTACAAACACTGTTTTCGTTTTGTTTTATCAGACCTCTTAATTTGATATTTTTCATTAATGCACGATTTAACAATATTTTCAAGCTTCCTAATGTCCATTTATATATAAATAACAAATTGTTATCATTCTTCCCATTTAAATATGCCCCAACATCCCACTTCCAATAGAAAAGATGGGCACAATAAATGAGAAAGATCGACTTTTAGTCTAAGTCGTAAACATAACTATGTTTTCATTAAGCACTTATTTATTAGATTGTACCATTGTAGTGATCAAAACATGATAATATTAACAAGTTTATTTGAAGTCACCATCTCTTAGCATTTATTTTCATTGTTAGCAATAGCCACAACTAATATATGATGGATTAGTCCTCAAGGCATCTAGTTCTTGTGTTTAAAATAAATGTAGTTCTAGTAGTTGTAGTACCAAACACTTTTTGACAACCAAAATCTCTACTCAAAGAATGGAATTACATGAAGTTTAATTCAAAAGAATTTACAATATTAATCTCTTCGCAAAACTTAGTAACACTAATATATCATCTTTATCTCCAATATTATTAGTATAACCATTTGATTTTTGCTCACAGTACTTAATGCATCTTAACCTTGGAGTGCCAAGAGATCTCTATCCAGTGCGAATCAACACTCCTCCTAGGTGATGGAATGTCTCACTGTTGGTGGAAGAATCAATAGTGTCAATAGCCTTTTTAGACAGTTTCAAGCACGGATATAGAGATTGTAAGTGAGAACATTGATCCTTAGATGCTTTCTATTTCGGTTATCTTGTGAAGGATTCGACTTCTCATGTAAATTTTTTAATGCGGACTGCGGTGAACACTACATTAGCAAAGTAGATGCAGATTGTAACTGCGTAAGTGTAGTAGAAAGACCATAGATTCAATTTATTTTTTTTCTTTGTTGGCTGCCACAAACAATTGTCCTTTACAACATCTGGTGTATTGGATCCTGAACTTGAGTTGCACCCATATTATTACCACAACCACAACTCCCATTACATGAGTTTTCATTCACCAATGTTCACATAAAATGCACCGAAGGAACCACTCCAAAAATCAATTGTAAACTCATTTATTAACACATAAACTACTCATTGGCTGCAACATTCTCTTTTTTTATTAAATGCTAAATTATCAATATCTTCCAAAACTCAAAGCAGAGGAGATCGAAAAGTGAGAAGAAAGAGAATAGGTAGATTTAGCTTTTAAAGAGAAAATAAAATGGTAGCAATCATCTTAGTGAACCGTGTATTTTGGCTTAGGGGAACATTTTAAATCTCCTCCCATTAACTTAAGCTCCAAAGTGGTGCTTTTGTACTTCTCTATCACCTTTATGTAAAAGGCATTATAAGTATTTCGAATTAGAATCTATATTAAGTATGAGGGGTAATTTGTTTGAAGGTATTTTCATAATGTAACTTTCAACTAATGGACTTCCCACTTATAAAATAAGTGTGTGCACCAGGTTGTTAGCATACAAAGTGTTGATCTAATTTTAGAAATGAGGGACAACAACATTATCGGTCTTCTGATTTTTCAAGTAACAAAAAAGAAGATTCTTGTGAACGTAAGAATAATACATATCAGATTCTTGTGACTCTTCTCCAACAATATGAATGGATGACTCTTTCCATTACATTCAACACAATACCCTAGATAAAGTATGACTTTTGATTCAAATATTGCCTAGTATGTTGCGAAAAATCCAAATATAATAAGTAAAAAGTATACGAAATAGAAATGAAATTTGATTTAAGCACCAAAAGTTGCTTCTTGTTACTAAAACTCACATGTCAATAAGATTAAGATGTTTCAAACTTCAATGTTAATATCAATCTAAAGAGCAAAGATTGTGTATTTGTAGGATAAAATGAACCTACATGTACATAGTGAGGACATCAATTTGTCTTGGACCCAAATCTACACTATCCTATAATTGTCTAGTCTAGCTGAGACAATTCTGTGGGGTGGCATGTTAGCAAAGTGACTGTATCAAAATGTCCGTCAAGTGTCTGCAACAATTTTTTTCCCTTGCACGTCTCATATATAGACATAGATATTCTCTAAGACACTCACAATATACTGACCATTTTAGGTATAATTTAGAGCCAAACTTGTTGTCCTTTTTGTATATGATATTTTTCAAGGTATAGAGATAGAGATAGAGATAGAGATAGACATAAACATATTCAGGTATTTAAAAAAGGGGAATCACCAAATATGTAGAATATTAATATTATTCTTGAAAATGAAAATAGAGAAGTGGAATGTATTGAATCGCGAAATCAAATAAGGAACACATACAATATGATTTATATTAGTGAGTGAAACTCCTATTAGGCACATTCAGATCAATAACACAACAGCTATTGAACACGGGTGGACTATTGAAAGTGTATAAAATAAACACAAAAATAACTGTCTCTCACATAATTGAAATGTGTGATCATTCTCACACATCAAAGAAGCAAATTAATAATTCACATGGGAAAAATAAGATTTTTTTTAAAAATGCTATATCGAACAATTTTTCTTCCCCTCACCCATAACACCCGTGCTCTTCTTTTCACAGCCTCTGGCAAAACCTACCATCCATTAAATAGTTTTGTTTCTTCTTTATTTCACCACCGTGATTACCACTACCATCCTTTACCATACCTATCCATATTTATTTCACTACCATTACTATCCTTTATCTCTGACAACAAATAGATATCTTAATAAACCACACCATTATGTAATGCTTTATGCTAAGTTTCATGGAATCTTCCCTTTCGATGTTGCATCCCAGTTGGATTCTCCAAAAATTCACTATTTTTGAAGAATCAAACATGCACCCATTGAAATTTTTGAAGAGTTCGAGCAACATAGATGTAATATAACTTCAGCTCTATAAATTAAATTGAAGTCTCAAGAAACTCTCATAAGCAGTTCCCAAATTGTCAGAAGCATTCACAAATCTATTCTATCCATTTGAAAAATGCTCTAGGCAAATACATTTGTGAATGAATTAAAACAAAAGGATAAATCTAGACAATTTAATTGGTGTGAATGAAAAAATGGAGGGACACAACCTTTAAGCAAAAGACATATTGTTTTAGAAAAGATGTGACTATTCAGATAGTTGTGTCTGTTCAGAAAACGATACAATGTTTTGAATGAACAGACATGACTCTTTCAAAGGATATACCTTTTAAGTGAACCATTGCCATATTTCAGAAGACGCATCGGATGACTATATAAACCTTCTTTCATCCATAAGTTTAGAAATGAATGAAAAATTTTCTGAAATAAAAACTCTTCTTGTCTTCAAAACATTCTTTGTGATCAATCAAATTGTTGAGTGAGTTAGACGAATCCAATTATTTGAGGTACCACTATAGTTGGATTGAAAGTCATTTTATCCTGGAAGAAAGATTCCAAAACCTCGGATACAGTGAGGGGAATTATTTCTTAAGGAAACTCTATAAAGTCGGGGCACTTGGCTTTATATTTCTATTTCATCTTAATTTTTAAGAAAAAAACACACTTCTTAGAAAGATCACTTTGATCTTGTGTTGAGGGTGTTTTTGTACTTCATAGTGTTCTTGTTTTAAACTTGAACTAGTGTTGAAGTTGTTGTGGCTAAATACAGATTCTTGTACCCAAAAATACATAAAAGACAACAATCTTAAGGAATAAATTTTTTGCAGAATCGGTATTGCTTGTTTTTGGAGATTAAAGCTTTAAGTTTTCTACTCTGTTTGAACTTAACTAGTGATTCGAAGACATAAAATCTTTATCATAAGTTAAAGATCATTCGATTGATGATTGAAAGTCATAAAACTTCATCATTAACTATAAACAAGAAGAAGAGTTTAAAGTTGCTTAACTTTATAAGTAGTATTTTGAAAATACTAAGTTTTATTATCTTATGGTGACATAAAAATGACTAACAAAATTCAAATGCAAGATGTGGCCATGACGGTGGGGGCAACTAGTATTGCCTCAACAAGTCAAGCAAATACTCCGCAACCAATGGCACCTATGGAGAAGCCCAAAAAATTTGCGGGCATTGACTTTAAGCGATGACAGCAAAAGATGTTCTTTTACCTCACCACTTTATGCCTTCGAAGGTTCACTAATGAGGATGCTACTGAGGTGCCCAAGGGAACCTCGGACAAAGAGCATTTCATGATTGTAGAAGCTTGGAAACACTCGGAATTTCTTTGCAGGAATTATATATTGAGTGGTCTCCAAGACGATCTCTACAATGTTTACAGTGGAACTAAGACATCGAAGGAATTATGGGGGGTACTAGAATGAAAATACAAGACAGGATATGGGAATTAAGAAATTCTTTATTGCAAGGTTCTTGGACTTTAAAATAATAGATAGAAAATCGGTTGTCTCTCAAGTGCAAGAATTGCAAGTAATCATTCACGATCTCCTAGCAGAAGGTATATCTTTGAAAAATACCTTAGTTGAAAAAATTGAAAATGTCCTTAGTACTCACATAAACTGTTTGTAGGTTTGATTGTGAATGATGCATTTCAAGTAGCAGCGATCATTGAGAAGCTACCACCTATGTGGAAAGACTTCAAAAACTACTTGAAGCACAAACGCAAGGAGATGACTATCGAAGATCTTATTGTCCGACTACGTATTGAAGAGAATAATAAGGCTATCGAGAGAAGGTCAAAAGGAAATTCTACAGTTAATGGAGCACATATTGTAGAAGATTACCAAAACAATTCTAAGAAAAGAAAGAAAGTTGAACAAGGAAGCAATCAACCAAAGAAGAAATTCAAGCTGTGGCAAAATTGACCATATGTCCATGGATTGTCGTGCCCCTAAGAAAGGCAAGAAAAAGGACCAAGCTAATATGGTTGAGTCCAACAAAGAATGTGATGATCTGTGTGCTATGTTCTCAGAATACAACTTGGTGGGGAATCCTCGCGAGTGGTGGATGGATTCCGGTGCCACCCGCCATGTTTGTGCCAACAAAGATTTGTTTTTGTCATTCACTCTAGCTCAAGTATAAGAAATGATCTACATGGCTAAATCCGCTACGGCTAAGGTAGAAGAAATAGGAAAAGTGGGCTTGAAAATGACTTTAGGAAAGGTATTGACACTTAACAATGTCTTGTATGTTCTGGAGTTACGTAGAAACTTAATTTCTGTTTCACTTCTAGACAAGAACGGATTCAAATATGTAACCATTTCTGGAAAAACTGTTATTAGCAAAGAAGAAGTGTATGTAGGAAAAGGCTATCTCACCGAGGGCCTTTATAAGATGAATATAATGAATTTTGAAATCAATAAAAATTCAAATTCTTCTTACTTGCTTGAGTTTTATAATTTGTGGCATGAGCGTTTAGGCCATTGAGAAGCTGCCACCTATGTGGAAAGAATTCAAAAATACTTGAAGCACAAACGCAAGGAGATGACTATCGAAGATCTTATTGTCTGATTATGTATTGGAGAGAATAATAATGCTATCGAGTGAAGGTTAAATGGGAATTCTACAGTTAATAGTGCACATATTGTAGAAGATGACCAAAACAATTCTAAGAAAAAAAAGAAAGTTGAACAAGGAAGCAATCAACCCAAGAAGAAATTCAAGGGAAAGTGCTTCAATTGTGGCAAAATTGACCATAAGTCCACGGATTGTCGTGCCCCTAAGAAAGACAAGAAAAAAGACCAAGCTAATATGGTTGAGTCCAACAAAGAATGTGATGACCTGTGTGCTATGTTCTCAGAATGCAACTTGGTAGGGAATACTCACGAGTGGTGGATAGATTCTGGTGCCACTCGCCATGTTTGTGCCAACAAAGAGTTGTTTTCATCATTCGCTCCGGCTCAAGTAGAAGAAATGATCTACATGGCTAACTCCGCTATAGCTAAGGTAGAAGGAACATGAAAAGTGGGCTTGAAAATGACTTTAGGAAAGGTATTGACACTTAACAATGTCTTGTATGTTTCGGAGTTACGTAGGAACTTAATTTCTATTTCACTTCTAGGCAAGAATGGATTCAAATGTGTAACCATTTCTGGAAAAATTGTAATTAGCAAAGGAGAAGTATATGTAGGAAAAGGCTATCTCACCGAGGGCCTATATAAGATGAATGTAGTGAATATTGAAATAAATAAAAATTCAAATTCTTCTTACTTGCTTGAGTTTTATAATTTGTGGTATGAACGTTTAGGCCATGTTAATTACAAAACGTTATGAAAATTGATTAACTTCGAGGTTTTGCCAAACTTTAAGTGCAATAAATCACAGTGTCAAATGTGTGTGGAATCAAAGTATGCAAAACATCTTTATAAGTCTGTTGAAAGGAATTCCAATCCCTTAGACTTAATACACACTGACATTTGTGATATGAAGTGAACACCATCACGTGGTGAGAAAAAGTATTTCAGAACTTTTATTGATGAATGCGCTAAATATTATTTTTTCTACTTACTAAATAGTAAGGATGAAGTAATAGATGCATTTAGGTAATACCAAACTGAAGTAGAAAATTAGTTAGAGAAAAAGATCAAAATGATAATAAGTATAGGGGCGGAGAATATAAATCTCCCTTCGATGAAATATGTGTAAAGAATGGAATCGTCCATCAAACTACGGCCCCGTATTCACCTCAATCTAATGGAATTGTGAAAAGGAAAAACCAGACTTTGAAGGAAATGATGAATACCTTACTTATAAGTTTCAATTTACCACAAAACTTATGGGGGAAGGCTATCCTTACAACCAATCGTATACTCAATAGGGTTCCCCATAGTAAGACACAATCAATTCCTTATGAGAAATGGAAAGAAAGAAAACCCAACATGAAAGATTTCAAAGTGTGGGGGTGTCTAGCAAAGGTCCAAGTTTCTATGCCTAAAAGGGTTAAGATAGGACCTAAGACTGTAGATTATGTGTTCATAGGATATGCTAAAAGCAGTAAAATATGTCATTTTTTGGTTCATAAATCTGAACATCCAGATATAAATGAAAATACGGTAATTGAATCAGATAATGCTGAATTCTTTGAAAACATTTACCCGTATAAAATTAGACATGAACAATCTAGTGGAGGATCTAAATGACCTTGAGATGAACCAAGTGAGAATGTACATAATGAAGAGAATCCAAAATGTAGTACACGTTAAAGAACTTCTACTATATTTGGATAAGATTTTATAATATTTCTCTTAGAAAATGAGCCTCAAACATTTAAAGAAGCGATGTCATTGTCAGACTCATCCTTTTGAAAAGAGGCCGTCAATGGTGAGATTGATTCAATCTTAAGCAGCCACACATGAGAATTGGTTGATATTCCTCCAGGAAATAAACCTTTAGGTTCTAAATGGATCTTCAAAAGGAAAATAAAAGCGGATGGTACTATTGACAAATACAAGGAGAGACTTATAGTAAAAGACTTCAAGCAAAAAAAAGGCCTTGATTACTTTGATATATACTCACCAGTAACAAGGATAACATCAATTCGAATGTTAATTGCCTTGACGGCAGTATATGGTCTTGAAATCCATCAAATGGATGTGAAAACCATATTCCTAAATGGAAAATTAGAGGAACAAATTTACATGGAACAACCTGAGAGTTTTGTGGTTCCAGGAAAGGAGAATAAGGTGTGTAAACTTATTAAGTCATTGTATGGACTAAAGCAAGCACCTAAACAATGGCATGCGAAGTTTGACCAAATCATGTTGGCAAACGGGTTCAAGATAAATAAATGTGATAAATATGTTTACATTAAAGACACTCCGAATCACCAATTCATTGTTTATTTATATGTGGATGATATGTTGATCATCAGTAGAGATATTTCAGACATAAATACAATGAAACAAATGCTCGAAAGCAAGTTCGATATGAAAAACCTTGGAGTTGTGAATGTGATCTTAGGTATAAAAATCCATAGAATTCCACAAGGGTTGGCATTGTTACTTCTCATTATATCAAAAAGGTACTTGACAAATTTAAGTATATGGAATTCGATATTGTCAAGACTCCTTTGGATGTGAGCTTTGCACTTCAAAAGAATGAAGGTAAAAGTGACTCACAATTGGAGTACGCAAGAGTATTGTGATGTTTAATATATATAATGAATTGTACATGACCAGATATAGCATGAACTATTAGTAAATTGAGTCGGTACACAAGTAATCCCAACAAAACTCATTGGATGACAAGGAAAAGAGTTTTGGGGTATCTTAAATACACTCAAGACTATGCCTTGCATTATAATAAATATCCTGCGATACTTGAAGGATATAGTAATGCAAATTGGATCACCAGATTGAATGAAGTAAAATCCACAAGCGAATATGTATTTACTATCGGTGGAGGAGCAGTCTCTTGGAAATCATCCAAACAGATTTGTATTGCTCGCTCTACAATGGAATCTAAATTTATTGCATTGGATAAAACCGGTGAAGAAGCAGAATGGCTCTGAAATTTCTTGAAAGATATTCCTTATTGGCCCAAACCAGTGGCACCAGTATGTATACACTGGATAGCCAAGCGGCAATAGGTAGGACAGGGAGCATGATGTACAACGGTAAATTTCATCACATAAGAAGGAGACATAATATCATTAGAGAACTTCTCTCTAGTGGAATTATCACTATTGACTATGTTAAGTCAAAGGATAATGTTTTGGATCCACTTACAAAAGGTCTATCTAGAGAAGGAGTAGAAAGGACATCCAAGAAAATGGGTTTAAGGCCTAGGACAAGTCAGAATGGCGGTAAATCTACCTAGCAGACTGGAGATCCCAAGAGCTAGGTTCAAGGAGATCAAACAAAGTTGTGTCTGACAGGTTCAACATTATTAATTACCTAACCCATTCTTATGATATAGACAATGTTTAGTTCTGTAAATTGAAATGAAGTCTCAAGAAACTCTCATAATCAGTTCCCAAATTTTCAGAAGCATTCACAAATCTATTCTATCCATTTGAAAAATGCTCCAGGCAAATACATTTGTGAATGAATTAAAGCAAAAGGATAAATCTAGACAATTTTAGCAGATATATAACGATTATCTTTTTAAAGAAAAAGAAGAAATCTTGGAAATGTTTAAAATGAAACATTTACAAAAAAGTCGTAGTTAATCTGTACAACAGACATTCTAAAATATGCTAAAGGTGGAGAAGAGAAGTTTCATTTCTATCTCTGCTTTGACTCATGTACCTATTGCAAAGATTTTCGTAGAAAATAGTGATCGCTATGAAACATTTGATTTTTGTTTCTCATATGATTTATGAATCTGATATTTTCTCTGTTTTGTTTGATTTGGGCAGTGCCATCCGTTTCTTATCTTTAGGGAGATTAAACAGGTGCCATTGTTGAGTACCTGCTCGTTGAAGGACGCATATGAATGTTTTGGTTGGAATTGGTTGGATTTTGCAGCTTTCGTATGTGTAAGGTTATAATAAAATCTGATAAATTAAATGGGTTGGGAGTAATTAGGAATTCAAATAAGTTTGTTTTAATTAAATGAGTTGGGGTAATTTAGTTATTTTATTTTAAGTTTTTTGAGTTGGTGCTTTTAAGGTAGTATATAAAATATGAGTTTAAGTTTTGTGCACTGTCAGTGTACAAAAGATTCTACACTATTAGGTAAACTTGACTTGCTATTGCAGGTTACTTAATTTTTTACATAAAAATTGAAAAATAAAAAATTAGATAACCTACAATAGTAAATCAAGTTTACCTAATAGTGTAGAATCTTTTGTATACTGACGGTGCACAAAACTAAATTCATAAAATATAATATATACACAAATGTGTGTGTGTATTTTGTGTGTGTGTTTTCGTGCATTTGGATGTTTCGTTAAGCTTAACATGTACAATTAGCAAGTGATCAATTGGGAAGACGAAGAGTTGTCAGGGTTCGAGAATTTATAAAACGATTTCTCCTTATTTGTTTTCTTTTTATCTCTTTATTTGTTGATCTGTAATAATACATTCTACGAACTTTGTCCACAATAAAAGCTTATGGGGACTACTTATAGGAGTGAAAAATATGTTACTTGCGTGTTTTGATAACAATTACTTTATCACCTAGGCAACTTATTATAGGATTACAAATTAAATTCCGGCAGGTGATCAATTATCACCAAGAAATTATGTTTGAGGAAGTATGATTTAACTTACAACCTACTAAAATAAATTTCGAGCATGTTCATTAAATTTCGGTACTTTGATTAAATTTTTTGCACATTTTTATTAATTTTCTGCACATTTTGATTAGTTTCTTGCATATTTTAATAAATTTTCTGCACATTTTTCATTAATTATCTGCATACTTAAATAGATTTTCTGCACATTTTCATAAAGTTTAAGCATATTTTAATAAGTTTTCTGCTCATTTAAATGGATTTTCTGCACTTTTTTCATTAATTTTCTGAATAGTTTAATAAATTTTCTGCACATTTTTAATCAAATTTCTGTATAATTTTCATTAATCTTCTGCAAATTTTAGTAAATTTTCTGCACATTTTTATTAATTTTCTGTACATTTTGGATCAATTTTTTTGCATATTTTAATGAACTTTCTGCACATTTTTCAATAATTTTCTGCACATTTTTATTAACTTTCTGCCTATTTAATAAATTTGCTGAACATTTTTATTTTAGTTTCTGCTCATTTTAATCAATTTTCTATGTACTTCAAACAATTTTTTGCATATTTACTCAATTTCCTGCACACTATAATCAATTTTCTGCAACATCTTTTTGAAATAAACAGTCATTCTGTTTAATTAATTTTAGCAATGATCAATTATTTGTCACCTACGTGTCATGCCTATAGGTTTAAATTACATGAAACAAATAATTGCTTTTGAGGGATGTTAATCACCTTAATCGACTTTTAGCTAATGAAGAGGCTAATTTGAAACCGATACATGCTACTTGTTTTAGAAAATGCACAACGAAAGCAATTAACAAGGATCAATCCAACTTTCATAGAATCTAGTAAACATATATTAAAACGTAATTTAGAAAGAACTTACCTCTTAAAGCTTTCACAAAATATTTTTTTTTGCAATGAAATCCAGGTCAGCAATCTTATACTATTTCCTGATTAACCTTATAATCAACACTTATGTGGGAAAGTGATTGTTATTTTCTGAAAAAGATAAAACTTCTTTTTAACAACGAACCCCTATTTATCCAATCTTCCATTGAAGAAGTGAGTGGAAGAGACAAACATTTTTCAATCTTTGTCTGGCTTAATGACACCATAATGAACAAAACAATTTCAGGCTAAATAAATCCTAACAGGATCAAAATGTTTTCAGCTATTTAAAATAATATCTATTGATATTTATTTGGTGCCGTAACGAGCAAAAGTTCTTCATCTCTTTAAACATTGTTTATTGAGTTTTATTGGTATTAAAAGTCCTTTTATTTATATGAGAAGACTAGTAAATAAATCAATATTACTTCTTCTATAAAGCTCCTTTTCTTTTCTTTTTTTCTTTTCAAAATTGATTAGTTAATCAGGTATAGTAGGGACCACAAATTTTTTATATGAGACTTTCAATTATGATATTAATTCACAGATGAATGAATTATCATATATTAATACATAACAAATTATTTCACTAAAAATCTGTAGTTGCACTCCTCAATTTAATTCGAAATCTACCATTACATCTTATTTAACTCTCTATGTTAGAATTAGTGAAACCAATAAATTAAATTAAATTATGTATATTTAACTCATTGATTAATTTAATTCTTTATTTATATTTCTTAACTTATTTCAGATGACAGATATAATATTCACATTGATACGGCCCGAACAAGGGCCTAGTCATGTCGGGTATCTCAAGTCCAACCAGGACCAGAGACCACCCCTAATACCCAACCATTAGACGCCCTACACGCTATGTTGGATGAATTCCGAACATATAATAAGCTAAAACAATATAAGTTTAAAGACAATAAAGTAAGTCTATAACCATAACCAAACAGTCACAACCAAATATCCAACCGATACCAAACCCGATGCCAATATCAATACCAATGCTAACACTAATACCGAAACTGCCCATGCCCACAGTAATCCGACGAAGCTTCTAACCAAAATCAAAGAATATCTGGTCGGGACATGCCCCCGACTATAGCCAAAATCAAAAACAAAGACATAAAAATGATATAAAGAAGTCCATAACATAAAATAGAATTTTTCGGAGTATGGAAGCTCACCACTTCAATCTGACTCAAAGCTATCCCCGGATTCAAGTCACTGAGAAGAAGGAATGGTAGTATGACTAGTTCCTACATCGCATAGTGATATAGCACCCAAAGAGGATTAACAGAGTGAAAACTAGCATGTAACTCAGGGGTAAAACTAAAATAATATGATCATTCAAAACAAAATCAAATAACCATATGCAATCACATAAAGATAAAACAAGGTTTAGAATGCATTTAAAATCACAAGTTTAGAGAATGTTACCATTACCAAATTCAACAATCATACCCATGCACCCGCATGTTCAAAACCATCTTTAAAATAAGAAAAATCATAATTAAACCATGAGAAACAATATTCAACCATGAACAACCAAAACCCCCAACCTTCACTTTAAAACCATAACAATACAATGAAAGCCATACATTAAAACATGTTCTTTTAAGTAAAATAACAATGAGGGAGGAGTAACATGCCTTAGACACCAAGAAGTACGGAGAGAAATCACCCTTGAAAGCCCCAAATTGATTAACTTGATGAAGCCCTAACTTTTGCTTGAATAGAGAGTTTGAGAGAAAATTTGAGAGTGTTTTACTGGGAATGTCGTGTTACTAAAATCCCAAAGGATTTTTAAATCGTGGTATCAAAGGGAATTAAAGTTGGAAATGTCCAGAATTCCCTTAACTTAAAAGTTGTAGTAAAACCATCCTTGGTTACGAGTCGACCCCTTGACTCGTAACCATATCATAAGACTCATAGCCTTGAGTCATACCCCAGACAATGAGTTGGACACCCATACATTGTCCTCCTTATGACTCCAGGACCCCACACATAAACTGACCATGCGATTCATATGGTCTAGTCGTATCTAAGGCAAAACCCAAGGGATTAGACACTGGACAACATACGACTTAACCCTACCACTCATAACCTTTCCTCACAGCTCTTAGTAAGTCACTCATATTTAGAGCCAAGTCAAGCCACTTAGTTACTAATTTGATTAAGGTTCATCCTAATAATTCATCACCACCCCAAATGACTCATACCACTAAGTCGTTACCAAGATCGAAAACCCAACCACTATTTACTGAACACCTAACGACTAGGCTCCCCTTACCTGTACCTACTCCATACGACTCGTATGATGAGTCATCAACAGGGAAGTGATCTCAAGGCTCAGGAAATTTCCAAGGGCCAAAATCCAGGATGTTTCAATTCTCCCCCACTTGGATTATTCATCCTTGAATGATGGAACAAGGCAGCGACTAGCACGATTAGGCCCCCAAACATCTCTACTCTTACCTTTAAGACAGAAAACATATTACCAAGGAATTCATAATCTACCTTTAACAAAGACATAAGAAAATTGATGTTAAGAACAACACATAACTTAAGCACGATTTTCGAAAATGAGGAATAGGAATGGATACTTGGACTTCATGTCCTGTTTAGCTTCCTAAGTAGTCTCTTCGACCTTTTGGTTACTCTATGAAGTATTTACCGAAGCTACATCCTTGATCCACAAACTAAGAACCTGTCAATCAAAACTTTCAATTAGGACCTTCTCATAAGACAAGGAATCCGAGATAAAAATATCCTTGATAGGCACAACTTGCAACAAATCACCCACACACTTCCTCAACAAAGAAACATGAAACACCGAGTGAATGAAGCTCAAACTAGAGGGAAACTCCAACTCGTATATAATATTGCCAACCATTCTCAAAACCAAGTACATACCGATATACTGGGGACTTAACTTCCCTTTCTTCCTAAATTGTATCACTCCCTTTGTGGGAGACATCTTTAAGAACACCCTATCCCCAACCTCAAACTTTAACTTTCTGCACCTGATATCTACATCGGACTTTTGGCGACTTTTGGCGACTTTGGGTAGCTTTAATCTTATCCTGAATCATCTTCACCTTCTCCATGGCTTGGTGAATAAAATCCGGGCCAAACATCTCTGCCTCACCAACCTCCAGCCACCCAATAAGAGATCTACACCTTCTACCATACAAGGCCTCAAATGGAGCAATCCCAATGCTAGAGTGGTAGCTATGATTATATGTGAATCTATAAAAGGCAAATGCTCAACCTAACTACCACCATAGTCAATCACGCAACCTCGAAGCATATCCTCTAATGTCTGAATTATTCTTTCTACTTGCCCATCCGACTGCAGGTGGAAAGCTGTCCTAAGACTCATTTTAGTCCCCAGCCATTTCTGAAATGACCGCCAAAAGTGCGATAAAATTGCATACCACAATCCAAGATGATAGAAATAGGTACGCCATGCAACTTTACAATCTCTTGGAGATACAACCTTGCATAATCCTCTGCCAAAAAATTAGTCCTCACCAGCAAGAAGTGAGCATACTTTGCCAGCCTATCTATAATGACCTAAATCGAATCAAACTAATTTCAAGACCGGGTAAGATCGACAATGAAATATATGTTGACCATTTCCCACTTCCACACATGCAACTCAATTTCTTAATACAATCCTTCGTGTGCTCAACTTTCACTTATTGGCATACCATGCACTTAGCCACAAAACTAGCCATATCTGCTTTATATTGTTTCACCAATATATCTCCTTAAGCTCATGGTATATTCATCGAACTAGGATGAATAGCATGACGCGACTCATGCACCTCAACTAAAATCCTCTCTCGCAATCCATCCACATCTGGAACATATGATATCTCTTGGCACCACAAAGTACTGTTACCAATAACCTCAAAGTCCATCACTTTCTACCCACCTACATCGCCCTTGATATTCATCCACACATGTTCTAATACTTTCTTTTATTTTACCTCAGCACCCAAGGATGACTTTGCCACCTTCTGCACAAATACACCACCATCCTTAGAGTCCAAGAAATAAACTCCAAGGTTAGACAAATAGTGAATATATTTTACCAATTCTCGCTTTCCTTCATCTATATAAGCTAAAATCCCCATGGATAACCTGCTAAGAGCATATGCAACTATGTTAGATTTACCTAGATAATAGTGAAGACTCATGTCATAATCCTTGAGCAACTCAAGTCATCTTCTTTCCTTAAGGTTAATATCTTTTTGGGTAAACACATATTGCAGGATATGATCAGAAAAGATATTTACATACACTCTATACAAATAGTGACGCCGGATTTTCAATGCGAACACTACAAATAACAACTCCAAGTCATGAGTTGGATAATTCTTTCATGCACTTCAACTGTCTTGAGACATAAGCTATTATCTTTCCATGCTGCATCAAGACACAACCAAGCCCCACACAGGACACATAACAATAGATCACAAATCCATGAAAGCCTTCAGGTAAAGTCAAGATCGAAGCCGAAGCCAGCTTATTCTTCAGCTTCTCAAAACTACTCTCACAAGCATCAGACCACATGAACTTCACCTTCTTCTGAGTTAACCTAGTCAACGGGGCATCAATAGTCGAAAAACTCTTCACAAACCTCTTGTAGTAACCAGCTAACCCCAAAAATCTCTGAATATCAATTAGATTTGTTGTTCTAGGACACTTTTTAACCACTGTGACTTTCTATGAATACACCATGATCCCTTCACTAGAAATAACAGACCCAAAAAAGTGACAGCGTTCAACTATAATTCATATTTTAAAAATTTAGCATACAACTGTTGATTCATCAGGGTTGTCAATACAATGTGGATGTGATCAGCATGATCCATCTTGATTTGAGAGTACACCAGAATATCATCTATGAACAAAATAATGAACAAATCCAAAAACTGAAGAAAGACTTTATTCATCAAGTCTATGAATGCCGCCAGGGAATTGGTCAACCCAAAATACATAACCAGGAACTCAAAATGCCTATACCGAGTACGAAATGCACTCTTAGGGATATCCTCCTCCCTAATTTTTAACTGATGATACCTAGATCAAAAATTAATCTTAGAGATAAACTTAGCACCCTGAAGATGATCAAATAAATCATCTATTCTTGGAAGAGGGTACTTATTCTTTAACATCACCTTATTAAATTGACGATAATCAATACACATCCGAAGGAATTCATCTTTCTTACGCACCAAAAACACCGGTGCACCCCTTGGAAACATACTAAGACGGATGAAACCTTTGTCTAAAAAATTTTTTAGTTTCTTCTTAAGCTCCTTTAACTCATATTGAGCCATTCTATATAAGGGAATAGGATTAGTGTCCATAATAAGATCAATCCTAAAATCAATCTCCCTAAAGGGAAGGACACCAGAAAAGTCACCAGGAAGGACATCAGGAAATTCATTCACCACCAAAATAGAATGTAAAGAAGGACCATTTGAGTTAGAATCCTTAACCCGAACCAAATGATAGAGACACCCCTTAGAGATTAATCTCCAAGGTCTACTTCTTTTCATGCACCTTCAACTCTGTAGAGGCATAGGCTATCACCTTGATATGCTGCATTAAGACGTAACCAAGCCCCACATGGTATGCATGAAAATAGACCACAAATCCATCCATGCCTTCAGGTAAAGTCAAGATCAGAGCCAAAGTTAGCTTATCCTTTAGCTTCTCAAAACTACTCTCACAAGCATCAGACCATAAGAACTTCTCTCTTTTTTGAGTTAACTTAGTCTATGGGGCATCTATAGTCAGAAAATACTCTACAAACCTTCTGTAGTAACCAGCTAAACCTAAGAATCTCTGAATATCGGATGGAGTCATGGGTCTAGGTCACTTCTTAACCACTGCAAATTTGGCGGATCCACCATGGCCTCTTCACTTGAAATAACACGACCCAAAAAAGTGATAATATTTAATATGAATTCATATTTAAAATTTTTGCTTACAACTGCTAATTCATTATGGTTTGCAATACTATGCAAAGGTGATCAACATGATCCATCTCTCTCGTAGAGTAAACAAAAATATCGTCTATGAACACAATTACGAACAAATCTAGAAACTAAGGAAATACACTATTTGTCAAGTCCATGAATGCCGCCGGGGTATTGGTCAACCCAAAAGATATAATCAGGAACTCAAAATGCCCATCCGGGTACAGAAGGCAATCTTAAGGATATCCATCTCCCTAATCTTTAACTGATGATACCCAGACCAAAGATCAATCTTGGAGAAAAACTTAGCATCCCGTAGCTGATCAAACAAATCATCTATCCTTAGAAGAGGGTACTTATTCTTTACCATCACTATATTCAATTGTCAGTAATCAATACATATCTGTAAGGACCCATCCTTCTTATGTATGAACAACACAATGCACCCCATGAGGAAACACTAAGACAGATAAAACCCTTGTCTTAAAGATTCTTTAGTTGCTTTTTAAGCTACTTTAACTCAGTCGGAGACATTCTATATGAGGGAATAGAATTAGGACGAGTGTCCAAAACAAGATTAATCCCAAAATCAATCTCCTTAATAAGAGGGAAACTAGGAAGGTCATTAGGGAATACATCAGAAAATTCATTCACCACTGAGATGGAATATAAAGAAGGATCCTCTGAGTTAGAATCCTTAACCCGGACCAAATGATAGAGACACCCTTAGAGATTAATCTCTGGGCTCTAAGATATGATATGAACCTCCTCTTAAGAACTAGGGGACCACACTCCCATTCAATAATCAATTCATTAGGAAATATAAAGGTGACCTTACTGGTCTGACAGTTTAGAGAAACATAGCACAAGTGCAACCAATCCATCCCTAATATGATATTAAAATCAACCATGTCTAACTCAAACAGATCTACCAAAATCTCCCGACCACCCACAGATACCACACAACCCTTATAGACTCTCTTGGAAACCATAGAGTCATCCACTGAGGTAGAAATAGAAAAAAGGTCCAAAATACATTCGGTACTGAAACCAAAATGCACAGCCACAAATGGGGTCACATAAAAAGTAAACCCTAGATAAAGTAAATAGTACACATCATGGTAAAAAGTTTCAACATACCAGTAAGGATATTAGGCGATGCCTCAGACTTCTAGCGGGTATTGAGAGTATAGAGTTGGTTCCTACCAATATTAGAGCTAGATAATGCACCTTTTGGTGCTGGAGATGATTAAAAGGCAACCGAAACCTTGATTTCCCTAGAAAAAACTGTGGCCACTGGATAATTTCTAAGCATGTGCCCTAGCTAACCATAGTTGAAGCACTTGTCCTTTCTCTCATCATAAAAACCCCAATGTAATCAACTAAAAAATCTACAAAAAGGATACGATGGAGCTGATTGGGCCCACTAGCCTGAGATTAGACACCTTATGCCCTATAATTATCACCATCCTAAAATGGTCGGTCATCAGATGACTTTGGGTAGGGAGCACTAGTCGACGAGTAATCCCCAGAATTGCCTCACTTCTTGCATGAACACTTTCATCCGTCTCTACCACTCTACTATTGACCTCTACCCTACTCAGAAAATCTAAACTTCCTGTTCTGCCTCTCTCTAATCTCTGTATACTTCTTCATCTCTTCCTCAACTTGTTGTATGTACACCACCAACCTAAAGATGTCTATGTCCTTATTCAACAAGGCAACCTTACTCTCCAAAATCAATTCTTGGGACAACTCGAAAGTAAACTTCCTCATTATATCCCTCATATACTAGAAACCAACTCTGAAACATATCAAGATAACTGGTGAAATTTCAAGTCATACTCCTTGATTGGCATCTTTCCTTGCTTTAGGTTGACAAACTCTTCTTCCTTCGCCTCCCCCAACTCTGGAGGAAAGAAGCAGTCTAGGAAAGCATTAGAAAAATCACTACATAAGGCTGACTCAGTATCATCACACCTTGACTATTTATATTTCTCATATCACTGGTATGCCATACTTTTAACTTATAGTCAACAAACTCCATGCCCTCCATATTAGTGGCATGCATCACACAAAAGATATATTCTATCTCATTAAGGAAACCTTGAGGATCCTCTTCGATATTAACTCCAGTAAAAGTTGGAGGATTTAATCTCATAAACTGGCCAACCCTTGTAGCCTCAAAAGATAGAGTAACAGAAGCACCACACTCAAAATAAGCAGCTACTAATTAAGCCAACATAAGAATAGACTAACAAAACTCAACATTCATCATATTAGCCCGAGGAGCTTGAGAAGGACTGAAGGGGACTGATGGAACTCCAAAAAGGCAATCAGGAACATGATCCCTAGACCGGGTTTGGACCCCATAAGTAAGACATGACCTATCAAAATTGTCCTCGGCTAGGACAGAGAAGTTTCTATGAGCTTTAAGTCATCTTAGAGGCATAATCTGAAAAGCGAACAAGCGAGAATTAGAGGAGAACTTAGGACCTTAGACTCTACATCTGAAAAAAAGAACATAAAAAAGAGAAATATTCGTAAATGCCTTGTAGCCTCTCCCTCATGACTATGGCATGTTAGACACTCTTAAAAGAGACTCTCAGTTGACCATGAACCTAGGGCTTTGATACCAATTTTACATGACCTGAAAAAGGGCCTACTCGTGTCGGGTATCTCAAGTCCAATCAGGATCGGAGACCACCCCCAATACCTAATCATTAAATTCTCTACACTCCATGTTGGATGAATTTCGAACACATAACAAGATAAAGCAATTTAAGTTTAAAGATAATAAATTAAGTCTATAAACATAACCAAATAGTCACAACCAAATGTCCAATCAATACCAATTTAATTCTAATACCAATACCAATGCTAACACTAATACCGACACCGCCTATGCCCATAATAGTCTGACAAAGCCTCTAACCAGAATCAAAGAATATTCAGTCGAGACATACCCCCAACCATATAAAAAAACAAAAGAAAAGACATAAAAATGATATAAAGAAGTCCATAGCATAAAATGGAGTCTTTGGGAGTATGGACGCTCACCACTTCAATCTGACTCAAAGCTATCCTCGAATCTAAGTCACTAAGTAGGAGGAATATTAGTATGGATGGTTCCTGCATCGCATGGGGATACAACGCCTGAAAAAGGTTAGTGGAGTGAACGGTAGCATGTAACTCAAGGATAACGACAAAATAATGGCCAAATCATTCAAAACCAAATCAAATAACCATATGCAATCGACATATACACACACACACACATATATACATATATATATATATCGTGCCAGGATAGGGAACAAGGTTTAGCATGAATTTAAAATCTTAACCTGGATTGTGTAGCTTTACCATCATAAATCCACCCACGGGCTACATGGGTCCAGTGTTAGGGCCCTAGTGCATGTAACCACACGAACCAGAGATATCATAGGGGCTGGGGATTCCGATGTACCCTTTACCGCCCATGATACATCTATACAAGTATAGACTTGGGGATTCCCATGTATCCCACAATTTTTTGGTCACCAAGACCAATTGTCAAGTAAGCAAACATGAGTTTCTAGTGTCTAGTTTTTGGACACCTTCACGGCTAGCTATTACCACCCCCATTATTACCCAATTAAAACATTTAGCACATAACCAAATAACTAATTCCAGGAGTCAATTATTAAGGCATTATAAAGTAGTATCCCATACCGACTATAGCTTGCAAGCAATGTCATTAGCCAATACTTAGGTGATTCCTTCGTACCCTGCAGACTCCATTATTAAAATCACTTAGGTGAATCCTTCATACCCTACAAGGTTTTAATTAGTTATTCACTTCGGGGATTCTCATGTACCCCATAAGATTTTCAAAACCAGCCTTAACTATTTAACCATTTATACTATGCATTAATTTCAAGAAACTAATCTAATCAAACACTTTGGGGATTCAATTGTACCCCTGATTCAAATTCCCACCTTTCTCATAACTACTAACCAGTTCTATAATATAAGGTTGGGGTCATAACTACTTGAAAATTCACAATTTTAGAGAAAGTTACCATTTCTAAGTTCAACCACCATACCTATGCACCCACATGTTCAAAACCATATTTAAAACAAGGAAAACCATAATTAAACCATGAGAAATAATATTCAACTAATACAACCAAACCCTCCAACATTAATTTCAAAATCACAACAATACAATGAAAACAATACATTAAAACATATGCTTTTAAGTAAAATATTAATGAGGGAGGATTAATATGCCTTAGACACCAAGAAGTACGGAGAAATCAACCTTGAAAGCCACAAATTGATTAACTTTATAAAACCTTAGCTTTTTCTTGAACAGAGAGTTTGAGAGAGACTTTGAGAGTATTTTATTGGGAAGATGTATTAATGAAGTTCCAAAGGATGGTTTAAGTCATGGTATTAAAGGGACCTAAAGTGGAAAATGTCCAGAATGCCCTCAACTTAAAAGCTGTAACAAAACCATCTTTGGTTATGAGTCAACCCCTTGACTCCTTACCACATACTTATAGCCTTGAGTCGTACCCTAGACAGTGAGTTAGACACCCATACAATATCTTTCTTATGACTCCATGACCCTAGTCATAATGTTATGAACTAGACTAATGAACCATGTGGGCACCTATGCTATTCTAAGTAGATAGGAGAACCCTAATTTCCCAACTAAAAATATGTGAAAGACTTCTACTTTTAAGGAAATATAAAGTAAATTAAATACTAATAAATATGCTTTTTCAAAAACTTCTTACAAATGTCCTTCACTATCCCAAGACTTGACCAGACATGTACAAGAGATATCTACTACAAAATAGAATTACAATAAAATAAATAATACAAAGACTCTAACATATGTTTGGAAGAAAGTGCAGAAGTTGGTGCTGAATATCGTCATCCATCTAGTAACTGCAACTAACCTGCACCCAGTCTATACTTCAAGAAGGAATGTAGAAGAGTAGGGTCAGTACAACTACACGTACTGGTAGGCATTATCGGCCGACCGTGTTAGTTCATATAATTATAAAATAGAATTAACGAAAATAAATCATGACATCTTGAATGGAATATAATTCAACTAAGGTTGTAATAATATTATTACTTTAGCTATATAACTTACATCATCCAACTACTCTTTCAACTCTATCAATATTATATTCACTACTAACTACTCCAGCCTCATTAATTCACACAATCAACCACAATCCAATGCTAATTCATCACTATTTCTCTTTATTCACCTTATTTTTTTCATACTCATATTCACAGGTAAAAACCTGTAATCATAGACAACCCACACTAAACTCTCGGACTAACAACCAAATATTCTCATATAATATTAAAGAATGATAACTACCTATTCTGGTAAGCTACAATTAAAATACGTATAAATAAAGAAAGTCAACCAACATATAAGTAAGTACAAAGTTTTACTTTTTCCAATACATATCACACAATCCAATAGCCAATGAATCCACAATATAACAATAACAGATCAAACAACTCTCATAAATAAGCCTAATAAACATCAAGTGTATCAACCATACTACAAGCATCCACAGTCTCAGTACAAATATGTACACACATGCTATAGGATTTAGTTTTTCCCAAATAGTCATGACCTACAGGGAACAATCTATGTTTATGTACCGTACCAGTGTGGTACCTGATCCAACATATATATATTCGTACCAGCATGGTACCCGATCTAACATATACATATCCGTATCGGCATGGTACCCGATCCAATATATACATATCCGTACTTGCGTGGTACCCGATCCAATATATAAATATCTGTATCGGCATAGTACCCGATCCAATATATACATATCCATACTGGCATGGTACTCGATCCAACATATACATATTTGTACCAGCGTACCCGATCCAACATATATATATCCGTATCGATGTGGTACCTGATCCAATATTTACAAATTCATACTAGTGTGGTACTCGATCTAATAGATACATATTCATACCGGCGTGGTACCCGATCCAACATATACATATTCGTACCAATGTCGTACTCGATTCACCATAAACAAGTATTATCAATATCAAATTTACACAGCCTCACAGCATACAACACAATGTAATAAGTTTACAAGTACACTTAAAGTCATATGATAATTTCATCAAGTAAATTTTCAATAATTATTTATACACGCACCAACAATCTAAGCATCAATAATTTCAAGCATGTCCGAATACCAATCAACAAGTATTCATAGCATTACTTTAAGGAGTTATCATTATCAAACAAGCCACTCATAGGAACAATTCAATAAACCATCATTATCATCTATTTAGCCTCTCATAGGCATCCAATAGATATAGTATTTTTATCAATCAAAATAAGAATAACATAAAATAAATCACAATTTAATTTTTATGCATACAAGTCACTATTGCAGCCTTAATTACTCATTAATTACTAAAAATATCATTATCTTCTTAAATACCACAACTTGGGTTCTAACATCACCACCTATAACTAGCACCTTCACACATATCATTATCCTCCACCTCTTTCCACATAATACAATCATCACACTAATTCAAGTCATCTATCCCTTAGATATTACTATGTTCATCAATATTTGATCTTAGCATAATTCTCCTCATCATATTATTGCACATTACATACAACTTAATACCTTTACAACTCAACTAGGTTCATCACTAGAACAACAAAAAAGATATCATGTTCATATATGATATTTACAACAATCTCCTTTTGGATACATAACACATAATATTATAAATATCACATAATCAATCAATAATATAGTTTTTGGGATTAAAGTAAAGTACTAGTGTCTTTTTCTACCTCAATTCCATGCCTGCAGGCCTAGACATGCTTTCTCCCATTAATTCTAAATTATGAAAATATAAAATAACATAATCTTCTACTCATTAAACCTAGCCTACCTAAACGCCAAGATTTTGAATGAAGCAAGCCGTAATAAGAATGTTATTTCTTTTCCTTCATGCTTTGGAATAATCAACTATTTAAAAACCAAGAAATAATAAGAGTAATTAAACAATTACTCTTCAAACAAATATCTTGGGGATTCAAAATCACTAGTACTATGCTTGATTCAAGGTCTCTATCATTCCCCATGTCAGTTAGCCATTAATTAGCTCTTTCAAGCTTAACCCATCTCCATTAATGGGGGTTTTTTATGCTAAAGGTTTCATCTTTACAGAATTTAAGGTTCCTAACCATCATAATTCATAATCTAGTTTATGAAATTCATGTTAGGAGTCTTTAATTTATAGTTTAAAATCAACTCCACATCATATTAAAAACATCCATGAGTATTTTCCAAAAGTATTCCACTATTGAAGGTCTTTCTAAGGATTGTAAGATGTTAAAGGATTAAAAGATGAGGAAAATAATGAAACAAACTTACCTCAAAGAAGGAATTTCACCTTAAGCTTTGGGAAATCACCTATTAGAGTTGGGGGATGAAATTTGGGGTTTTTAGGCCTAAAAAATGGCTAATGTTAATTTAAATACAGTCAGAATTTTTGCTACAGCAAAATCCCATTTCATTAGTATTAAGGAAAAGTTTGTTGAGTTGGAAATAAGACTCATAGATCTTTAATTTGATAGGTTATGGGTTTTGTAAGTCCTTATATTCTAAGAAATATGATCGTTTAAAGTTGGCCCTAATAGAAACCCATATCGAAACTGTATAGAAAAAAATTTATACTTAACTTTGTGTTAGGGATATTGTACGACCTTAATTCAAACCTAAAGAAATTTCAAACTAAAGTATTGATATTATCACTTATGAATAATGAAATTCACTAGGCTTGAGTCTATCTAGATACATCTAAAGGCTAAAATCTTTGTCGGAAAGTTTAAGGTGACACAATAAATAAAATATTGGCTAATTTGGACCTAAATTAATATTGAGGAATGAATTTATTAAGAATAATTTAGTAACAGAAAAATTGGTCGTTACACGTAACCTGATCATACAAATCGTATGCTCTAGTCTTATCTAAGGTAGAACCCAATGGATTAGACACTGGACAACATTCAACTCAACCCTACACCTTGTAACCTATCCTCATGGCTCTTAGTGAGCCACCCGTACTCAGATCCAAGTCAATCCACTATGTTACTAATTTGATAAACGTTTATCCTAACGATTCGTTACCACCCGTAATGACTCATACCACCAAGTCATTACTAAGACCGATAACCCAACCACCATCCACTGGACACCTAATGACAAGGTTCGCCTGACCTGTACCCACTCCATATAACTCATATAATGATTTGTTAATAGGGCAATGAGCTCAAGGCTCAGGAAATTTATAAGGGCCAAAATCTAGGGTGTTTTACATATGTTGGGTTTTCATATGAAAATTTATAAGCAACCATAAACGGGTGTCATCTATCTCAAGTCCATGACATAGTTCTATCAACTAATTATTATTTCACTAAGTAATTTGTCATCATCCAATCTAGTAGGAATGTATTGACTCCTAATAGAGTCTCACCTTTTAATTAATTAAAATAATAAATCAAGTTACATAGATCATAATAATTATTTCATGATTAAGAGGATAAGTACTTGTAATAGACTAGAGAAGTCATTTATTAATATTCAGAATGTAAATGAACATCTCTAATTGGTATATTCAATTCATACAAAATGTCCTAACACAAGAAGTTGAAAGATTACCACTCCCATAATTGAGATGAAATTACATTTTATCTTGTGCTACGATAATTAAAATATTTGTCCTACTTGATCTTTGATTATGAACATTAATTTATAACTTATAAGAACCGATAATTTTAATTCTCCATGCCTGAGTTAAAATACTACATATCCTCCATACACAAACTTGTCAACTATATAAGTAAAGGACACACATGTTAGCACAATGATCTATTCAAATAAAATTTTTATTAATATAATAAATTGTATTTATAAAGGATGAAAATATATTACTATAACATAAAACACATGGTTAATAGTATATCATAACAATCTACCACATAGACTCATAACTATGTATGAATAATTTCAACTCCCATTTCTTTCATATGCTTATCAAAAACCATCTGGGTTAAGCCCTTTGTAAATGGGTCCGCCAAACTATTCTTAGAATTAATATTTAAAACTCTAAGATCACACCTTTGAGTTATATCCCAAATAAAGTGATAATTTCTCTCAATATGTTCACTTCTTTTATGGCTTTGTGGTTCTTTAGAGTTTACAACTGAACCACTATTGTCATAATAAATAATATTGGTATTTGAAATAAATTAACTACTCTAAGCTCATTCAAAAAGTTACCGAGCAAAACAACCTCCTTAGATGCCTTAGAGGTAGCTACATATTCAACTTCCATGGTGGAATCAACAACAGATGACTACTTGATACTCCTCTAAACAATGGATCCATCTCCTAGAGTAAGCACATATCCTGATGTAGATTTTTTAAAATCTTTATCTGACTAAAAATCTAAATCAGTATACCAAATAGGTACAAGATCCCTAGAGTGGAAAACAAACATGTAATCCCTAGTCTTCTTAGGTACTTGATTATATGCTTAATCACAGTCAAATGTTCTTGCCTAGGATTAGACTGAAATCTGCTGACCATGCCTACAATTAAGAAAATATCATATCTAGTGCACATCATAGCATATATGAGTCTCCCTGCAGCAGAAGCATAAGGGATCATCTTTATTTTCTCTACTTATCGGTCATTTTAGACGATTGATCCTTTGATAAAGTAATTCCATGCCTAAAAGGAAAGAATTCATTTTTGGAATTTTTAATACTAAACCTTGCAAGAATATTATCAATATAAAGTGCTTGAGATAAACCTAATATCCTTTGTTTGTGATCTTGTATGAGCTTGATCCCTAGGATATAAGTTGTTTCTCCCAAGTATTTCATCAAAATGCAAGGACAACCACTCAGTAATGGATTTCAACATGATCACATTATTTTCTAAGATCAATAAATCATCTAAATACAAAATAAAAAATGCTACTCTATCTCCATGTAACACCCTGTATTTTCCTAGCATAATCTAAGTCCCACTATATGAGTATTCTTATATAAAATTTTTGAAACACTCATTAATTTGTAGTTTAGAACTTGCCATTACATAGGAAATTCAATTAGCTTTCCAACAATATAAAATTTGACCAAATTTGATAACCGGATAAGAAGTTATGGCATTTTTAAGTTACAGTCATTAAACACCGTCATTTTGACACTTAACGCATCGCGGAGCCAGTATAAATAACAATTGTTAGTTTTCACTGTGGTACCATAATGTTGGCGCATCGCGCCAAGGACCCAGTTCATGTTTGGTAATTTCCAATGAGCCTCCGCGATTATGGTGCATCGCGGAGGTGGCCAAAATGGAATTCCAGTGAAGGAACGCGATCTTAACGCATCATGCCATCATCTAGTTTCCCAATTATCCCTTTTCCATAGGCTTGACATGATAGTGGCGCGTCGCGCCAAGGCCAAAAATTGGGATCTTCAGTTTCCAGCTTGCATTTTAAACTTCATTTAGGGGTATTTAGGTGTTTTTCCTAAGCCCTAAACTCATCCTAAACACAAAATTTAACCCTTAATTGACTCAAATACTCATCATTATTCAATTCCTCTCAAATTAAAGATCCTCTTTTCAAGAAAAAGAAACCCTAGCTCTCAAATTCACGATCAAATCTCAAGAACTCACCATCAATCCTTCCAAATTCATTAACCCAGGTATGTTATATGTTCATCCATGGAGTCCAAGTATCCGTTTTAATTACAAAACCATTATCTTTTCAAGTTTATTTGATTTTAAATTATGATTTCATCCATGAATCTCTATGTACTATTAATTTTATACCATGTTACCATGAAATTATTGTTATTATTCAATTCCCCATGTTTTAATATCATCATTAACTGAAAAAAAACATGATTTAGCTCTATTATGTTAGATTCATGCTACTTTTATATATTTTAGGATATTCCTATTATTGCTTTGAACCATGAACTACATGTGTTTGATAAAATGCCTATAAGAGTGATTTATTTAGTAAGAGCCTTCATGTTTTGGTCTTCAAGCTTTAGTATCTTTTCAATATTATTGTTTTGAGTCCTGGGGGTATTGAATACCCGAATACCATAACTATTTATTTAGTTTAGTCTCAGTATATTATAGAATAGTATTCAGATTATACTATGAGCATTCTCAGAATAATCAGATATCAGTCATTAAACTCAGAACAATCTAGTATCTTGGTGTCATTCAGTTGGGAGTAGGATTTAGTACCGAGCGAGTGTAGGGATGGTGGCTTTCTCGTCAGATAGGTAGAGTCATTAGTAGCAGTTCTATACTCTAGAACTACATAGCCAGCATAGGATATGAGTAGTCACCCGTCAGATTAGGCTTTACTATCTCGCAGGGGTCACCCATCAGTTTAGGCTTGACACTCTTAGTCTGTCAGACATTATATTAGTTTAGTAGATCCACACAGCCATCGTTAGTACCCATGGCATGGTATTAACACCCTTTCAATTGGGGTTATAGGTTGTACCCCAATTAGCTTAAATTGGGGAATGACGATTAGATGATACTTCCCACAGTCATAGATATAGTCTCAGTTATCGTCCCATCTTAGTTATTCAATCTTAGTGTTGTTTGACCAAAAAATACAGATTTTAATTATTTCAGTTTTTTAATTTACAAAATTTACTAAGTTCGTGTTATATGTTTGGTTATGCATCCTCAGTATTTACAGATTTTCATGCATTTTCAGTATCTACAGATTTCATGCTCTTTATTCAGTACTCCATACTTTACATGTGTGTCTAGTTAATTGTTATTATTATTCCTATTCATAAGACCATGCATATCAGCCTACCTCATTTAGCATACCAGTATATTCAAATACTGATCGCATACCTTTCTTTTGCGCTATGATGTATCATATCATAGGTGCTAACACTCGGTTCCTGGATCGTTCCTAGATTCTCAGATTATCAACAGTACAGTAGCATTGGTGAGTTTTTATCATCCAAGGATAGATTATATTACTTCATGTCTTTAACTCAATAGTTAGTAGAGTTAGTTGAGGCCTGTCCCATCAACTCACAGTATTCAGTTTAGAGGCTTTCAGACACTACAGTTAGATATTCAAATTATTTAGATTTTATTATTTTTCCAGATTCATAATTTAGTAGTTGTTTCATTATTAAAACCTTATGGAAATGTCAGTATTTTTCCACATCTATGATATTATTATGCAGTGCTCACAGCAGGTACCAGATCATGGGTTAACTTGTGGTCCCTTAGGACTGTAAGCACCGTGTAATGACTAGGGGGTAGTCTCGGGTTGTTACAAACTTGGTATTAGAGCCTAAGGTCTTAAAGTGTCCTAGAAAGTCAGAAAGTCGTATTGAGTAGAGTCTTATGCATGGGTGTGTAGCACACCACACTTATAGATGAGAGGCTACAAGGAGTTCAGGAATAGTTTCCCTTCATTTAGTATTTATGTCGTGCAAGCGAACATGAGCTCAGGTTAAACTCTCTATATAATCTACTTCTTTCTTTCATTTATAGAACATGTCCACCCAAGAAGAATGGAAGAAGAACAGGAACTCAGCCAACCCCTCTGCCCGTCCAGGCAGATCCTTTAGACTAGCATGTCTCTGATGTATAATTCAAAGCTGCATTTACTACTCTAGCCAATTCAGTAGCAACACAAAATAAATGGCTAGCTACTATTTCGTCCAACCCAGTGGCCAATATTGCTGCAACTAGAATTCGAGACTTCACCCGAATGAATCCTCCTTCCTTCATGGGGTCCAAGTCTAAAGAGGATCCACAGGAATTCTTAGATATAGTTCAGAAGGTAACAAATACTATAGGGGTGACATCTATTTAGAGTGCTGAGTTGGCTACATAACAATTATAGGATGTAGCCCATACTTGTTTTAAGCAGTGAAAAATTGATAGAGGTGTTGATGCAGGGACTATAGAATAGGAAGAGTTTGCCATGACTTTCTTGGATAGATTCTTTCCATTAGAGTTGAAGGAGGCCAAGGTGTTAGAATTTATAAATTTAAGGCAAGGCAACATGAGTGTGAGGGATTATTCTCTCAAGTTCACTCAGTTAGCTAGATATACTCCTTATGTGGTAGCTGACAGTAGGTCCAAGTTGAGTAAGTTTGTGTCTGGCTTATTCATGAAGTGTAGGACCGCAATGTTGATTAGTGAGATGGACTTGTCTAGACTGATGGTCCATGCTAGACACATAGAGGAGCAAAAGATTAATAAAAGGGAGAGAGGAAACAAGAGAGCTAGAACGAGTAGTTTTAAGTTCTATCAACTAATGTCAGAAGGTGGTAACCGTCCTTAGTTTCATCAGAGGTCTTCAGCCCCAACTCCCTTTTCAGACAGTGCCCTAGTACCTAAATTTAGAAATGACAATAGGGATAAGGCACCAGGATATAAGTCCTAGGTCAGTTTTAGCGGTGCTTATACAAATCCTCTATGTTAGAAATATGGAAAACACCATCAGGGTGAGTGTAGAGTGGGTAGTGATGTGTGCTTAGGGTATGGTAAGCCAGGCCATTGGATTTAAAAGTATCGAGTATTTGCTAAGAAAGGTAGAGATGTACGCCAACAGAGCTAGTCCAATCAGTCGTCAGTTTCATTTAGTTGCCCAACACAGCAGGATGTCGCTTCCAGTGCTACTAGTGGTCAGCGTCTGAACAGATTATATGCCCTTTAGTCCTACCAAGATCAGGAAAATTCTCCTGATGTAGTTACTGGTACGTTGCAGGTCTTTCACTTATATGTTTATGCTTTACTAGACCCTGGAGCTTCTCTTTTTTTTTGTAACTCCATATATAGCCATCAACTTTGGAGTCATTCCTAAAATGCTAGTAGAGCACTTTTCAGTAGCTACCCCAGTAGGTGTTTCCATTGTAGCCAGGTAGGCATACAAGAACTGTTCGGTCACAGTATTTGAAAAAGTTACCTCAGTTGATATGTGGAGTTAGAGATGATGGATTTTGACGTCATTACATAGATTGGCTCCACTCATGCTATGCCTTAGTTGATTATAGAAATAAAATAGTTCATTTCCAGTTCCCAAATGAACTAGTCCTTAAATGGAGGGGTAGTACTACAGCTCTTAGGGGTCAGTTGATTTCATACCTTAAAGTGAGAAAGATGATATCCAAGGGGTGTGTCTACCATCTTATGAGAGTCAAAGACTCTATCTCAGAAACTCCTACTCTTGAGTCAGTCCCAGTAGTAAATGAATTCTCAGATATGTTTTTCGAAGATCTTCCTAGAGTTTCTCCCGAAAGAGAAATCTACTTTGGAATAGATCTTCTCCTAGATACTCAACCTATATCTATTCTACCATACAGGATGGCTCCAGCTAAACTCAAAGAGTTGAAAGAAAATTACATGATCTCCTAGATGAGGGATTCATCAGGCCCAGCGTCTCCCCTGGGGTGTACCTGTTCTATTCGTGCATAAGAAAGACGATTCTCTCAGAATGTGTATTGACTACCGTCAGTTGAATAAGGTCACAGTTAAGAAAAAATACCCACTTCCTAGAATTGATTACTTATTTGACCAACTTCAGGGTGCTAGCTACTTTTTCAAGATAGAACTCAGATCAAGCTATTATTAGCTTAGGGTCAGGGAATGTGACATTTTGAAAATAGCCTTCCGAACTCGGTATAGTCACTTTAAATTTCTAGTCATGTCCTTTGGTCTCACGAATACCCCAACAGCCTTCTTGGACTTGATGAACCGAGTGTTCAAGCAGTACTTAGACATATTAGTCATAGTCTTTATTGATGACATTCTAGTATATTCTCGTAGGAAAAATGATCATGCAGACCAACTCAAAGTAGTGCTTCAGACTCTTAGAGATTATTAGTTGTTCAACAAATTTAGTAAGTGTGAATTCTGGCTAAGATCAGTAGCTTTCCTTGGTTATATCATTTTCGATGATGGCATAAGAGTTGATCCTTAAAAGATCGAGGCAGCGAGAACCTAGCCTAGACTCATCTTTCTACCAGACATCAGGAGTTTCTTGGGTTTAACTGGCTATTACCGTCAGTTTGTTGAAGGGTTTTCTTCTATTGCATACCCCATATCTAGATTAACTCAGAAGAAATTTAAGTTTCAGTGGTCAGATTCCGGTGAGAAGAGTTTTCAGGAGTTGAAGACTCAACTCACCTCAGCCCTAGTATTGACTCTACCAGATAGTTCAGATGGTTTTGTTGTGTACTGTGATGCATCCAGAGTAGGTTTGGGTTGTGTTCTCATGCAGAGAGGTAAGGTCATAGCCTACGCCTCTAGATAACTTAAGGTTCATGAGAAGAATTATTCAACTCATGACCTTGAGCTAGCAGTAGTAGTATTCACTTTACAGATTTAAAGGCATTACTTGTATGGGGTGTATGTAAATATGTTCACAGATCACAAAAGCCTTCGGTATGTGTTCTCTTAAAAAAGACTTAAATTTGCATCAGAGAAGGTGGTTAGAGTTATTAAAGAATTATGACATGAGTGTTTTGTATCATTCGAGCAAGGCCAATGTAGTGGCTGATACTCTCAGTAGATTGTCTATGGGTAGTGTTGCTCATGCTGAGGATAGTAAGAAAAATTTAGCTTAGGAAGTCCATCAGCTTGCCCGACTAGGTATCCATTTACTTGATTCAGCAGAAGGTAGTGTATGGGTACAGAGTATCTCAGAGTCACCTCTAGTTTCTAAGGTAAAGGAAAAGCAGGATTGGGACCCCAGTCTAGCTAAGTTAAAAGAATCAGTCAAAGATTAGAAAGTGGAGGTCTTCTCCCAAAGGGGAGATGGTGTTTTGCGTTGTCAGTGTAGATTGTGTATGCCTAGTGTATATGATTTAAGGAAACGTATTCTTTCAGAAGCGCATGGTGCGCGTTACTTTATTTATCTAGGGGCCACGATGATGTACAATGATTTGTTGGAGATCTATTGGTGGAGTGGGATAAAGAGAGATATTGCAGAGTTTGTAGCTGAGTGCAATACATGTCAGCAAGTTAAGGTTGAGCACCAGAATCCTAGTAGGTCCATGCGGGAGTTCAGTATTACCATGTGGAAATGGGAGAAAGTGAACATGGACTTTATGATAGGTTTGCCTCGTACTCATCATCAGCATAATTCTGTTTGGGTTATCATAGACAGGATGACCAAATCAGCTAATTTTATGCCAGTCCATACCTCTTATTCAGTCGAGGACTATGCCAATCTCTATCTCAGAGAGTTGGTTAGGTTGAACGGTGTTCCCTTATCTATTATCTCAAATAGAGGTACCCAATTTACCTCTCATTTCTGGAAAGTGTTCCAAAAGGGTCTTGGTACCCAAGTCCATCTCAGTATAACTTTTCACCCTCATACAGACGGCCAAGCAAAACCCAAGTCCATCTCAGTACAACTTTCCACCCTCAGATAGACGGCCAAGCAGAATGGGCCATTCAGACTCTAGAGGATATGATGAGAGCATGCATTGTTGATTTCAAAGGTAGTTAGGATGACCATTTGCCTTTGATTGAGTTCACATACAATAAAAAGTATCATTCTAGTATCCGTATGGCTCCATTTGAGGCTTTCTATGGTAGGAGATACAGATCTCTAATTAGTTGGTTTGGAGTAGGTGAGGTTGCAGTAGTAGGGCTTGACTTGGGGTTTGATGCCTTAGAGCAGGTTCAGCTGATCAGAGAAAGCCTTATGGCTGCCCAGATTTGACAAAAAGTGTATACCGATGTGAGGAGAAAGGATCTCGAGTTTGAGGTCGGTGATTTGGTGTACTCGAAAATATCTCCCATATAGGGAGTGAAGAGATTCAGCAAGAAGGGGAAACTCAGTCCCCAATATGTCGATCCCTTCAGAATCCTCTGTTGTTTTGAAAAGATAGCTTATGAGCTTGAGTTGCCTTCAGATTTATTCTCAGTACACCCAGTATTCCATGTCTCTTTGTTGAAAAAGTGTATTGGTGGTCCAGCTATAGTTGTTCCCTTGGAAAGTTTAGATATCCAGAACAGTCTTTCCTTTGAGGAAATTCCAGTCCAAATTCTTGATCATCAAGTTCACAGACTAAGGAACAAAGATGTTCCACTAGTCAAAGTTCTTTGGTGGAATCAGTCTGTTGAGGGAGCCACTTGGCAAGCAGAAGCAGATATGCGGACCAAGTACCCTCATCTTTTCTCTGCAAATCTAGATTCAGTATAAGATACCAATCTTCTTAAGAATTGTTTTCCTCTTTCATGCTCAGTTTCAATCGCATATTATGTTCATGTCAGTCGTTCATTCATGAATTAGTTCAGTCATATATTCCATGCCTTAAACATGAACATTCAGTATGTAAGCTCAGTCCATCAATTTTCTCAGCTAAACTAGTTTCATTCGGGGACGAATGATCCCAAGGGGGAGATATTGTAACACCCTATATTTTCTTAGCATAATCTAAGTCCCAATACATGAGTATTCATATATGAAATTTTTGAAACACTTATTATTTTTCAGTTTAGAGCCTGCCATTGTGTAGATAATTCAATTAGCTTTCCTACGATATAAAATTCACCCAAATCCGATAATCGGGTAAGAAGTTATGAAAATTTTAAATTTTAGTCGCTAAACACCATCATTTTGACCCTTAGCGCATCGTAGAGCCAGTCTAAATAAAAATTTTCAGTTTTCAGTATGGTTCCGCGATGTTGGCGCATCGTGCTAAGGACCCAGTTCACGTTTAGCAATTTCTAGTGAGCCTCCGCGATTATGGCACACCGCAGAGGTGGCCAAACTGGCATTCCAGTGAAGGACCATGATGTTACCGCATTGCACCATCGTCCAGTTTCCCAATTGTCCCTTTTCCAGTGGCTTGGCACGATAGTGGCGCATCGCGCCAAGGCCAAAAATCGGGATCTTCAATTTTTAGCTTGCATTTTTAAATTCATTTAGGGGTATTTGGGTCTTTTTCCTAAGCCTCAAACTCTTCCTAAACACAAAATTTAACCCCTAATTGACCTAAATACTTATCATTATTCAATTTCTCTCAAATTAAAGATCCCCTTTTTAAGAACAAGAAACCCTAGCTCTCAAATTCAAGGCCAAATCTCAAGAACTCACCATCAATCCTTCAAAATTCATTAACCCAGGTATGTTAGATGTTCATCCATGGATTCCTTTCATCCATGGAGTCCAAGTATCTATTTTAATTATAAAACCATCATCTTTTCAAGTTTATTTGATTTTAAATTATTATTTCATCCATGAATCTCCATGTACTATTGATTTTATACCATGTTGCCATAAAATTATTGTTATTATTCAATTCCCCATGTTTTAATATCGTTATTTATTGAACTAAACCATGATTTAGCTCTGTTATGTCAGATTCATCTATTTTTATATGTTTTAGGACATTCCTATGATTGCTTTGAACCATGAACTACAAGTGTTTGATAAAATGTCTATAAGAGTGATTTATTTAATAAGAGCCTTCATGTTTTGGTCTTCAAGCATTAGTCTTTTCAGTATTGTTGTTTTGAGTCCTGGGGGTATTGAATACCCAAAAACCATAGTTGTTTATTTAATCTATTCTCAGTATATTATAGAATAGTCTTCAAATTATACTATGACCATTCTTAGAATAATCAGATATCAGTTGTTAAACTCAAAACAGCCTAGTATCTCGATTTCATTCAGTTGGGAGTACGATTTAGCACCAAGCGAGTATAAGGATGGTGGCTTACCCGTCAGATAGGTAGAGTCATTAGTAGTAGTCCCTATACTCCAAAACTACGTAGCCAACATAGGATATGACAGATTAGGCTTGACTATCTCGCAGGGATCACCCGTCAGTTCAGGCTTGACACCCTTAGTCCTTTCGACATCATATTAGTTTAGTAGATCCACACAGTCATCGTTAGTACCCATGGCATGGTATTAATACCCTTCCAACTGGGGTTACAAGTTGGACCCCGATTAGCTTAAATTGGGGAATGTCGGTTAGATGATACCTCCCACAGTCTCAGATATAGTCTCAGTTACAGTCCCAGCTTAGTTATTCAGTCTTAGTATTGTTTGATCAAAGCATACAGATTTTAGTTATTTCAGTATTTCATTTTATAGATTCTACTCAAATCATGTTATATGATTGGTCATGCATCCTTAGTATTTATAGATTTTCATGCATTTTTAGTATCTATAGATTCCATGCTCTTTATTCAGTACTCTATACTTTACATACATGTCCAGTTTATTATTATTATTCCCATTCATAAGACCATGCATATCATCCTATCTCATTTAGCATACCAGTACATTCAAAGTATTGATCGCATACCTTTCTTTTGCGCTATGATGTATCATATCATAGGTGCTGACGCTCAGTTCCCGAATCGCACCTAGATTCTTAGATTATCAATAGTACAGTAGCAGTGGTGAGTCCTCATCATCCAAGGACATATTATATTACTTTATGTCTTTATCTCAGTAGTTAGTAGATTTAGTTGGGGCCTATCCAATCAACTCACAATATTCAATTTAGAGGTTTTAAGACACTACAATTAGCTATTCAGATTTTAGTATTTTGCCAGATTCATAATTTAGTAGTTATTTCATTATTAAAACCTCAAGCAATATCAATATTATTCCACATTTATGATATTATTATGTAGTGCTCACAGCAGGTACCAGCTCATGGGTTAGCTTGTGGTCACTCGGGACCGTAAGTACCATGTAACGACTAGGGGGTAGTCTCGGGTCGTTACATTCCCATTTTTCATTGACAAATTACTCATTTGCACATTAATTAAAACCAAATGTCATAATTAAATTGTCAAAACATGTTTTTCATAGCCTAGATGCCTATTTCAAACCATAAATGGATTTATTAAGTTTACTAAACTTATCTTCATTACTATATTCCATGAAACCTTCTGGTTGTGCTATATAGATTCACTCATCAAGACTTTCATTTATGAAATTTATCTTGACATTTATTTGCCAAATCTCATAATCATAATGAGCAATAATGGATAAGAGAATCCTGATAGATTTAAGCATAGCTACTGGTGAAAAGGTTTCCTCATAGTTAATTTCTTCTTTTTGTGTAAATCGATTTGCAACAAGCCTAACCTTAAAAGTTTTTACTTTTTTGTCCACACCTCTTTTTTTAATAAATCCATCTACGACCAATGCTTTTGAATCTGACAGGTGGTTCTACAAGTTTCTAGACTTGATTAGAGCACATAGATTCCATTTATGATTTTATAGCTGTAATCCATATTTTGGAATCTTTATCATATGGTACTTCGACATAATTAAGGGGTTTTCTATAGGCTTCGTAGAAATTCTATCGTACGATTTTGCAAGAGCATAAACTGTAAAGGATTTCTAATAATTCTCCCACTATGACAACTAGTCACTACAGGATATGCTACATCTGAAACTAAATTCTGAACACCCTGAATGTCTTCATGCACAATGTTAGGTTACTTGATGTTAAAAAACAATTTTCCTCTACAATTGTTGCTTAACATTACTCCCACTACTTTGAGGTAGTGTGATGTTAAGTGTTTGATCTTGTGCAACCTCTTGCCTATTGACATTTCTCCCACTATGTGGATGTAGTGGTATGTCAATAATGATTTCTAAAATACGTTCTCATGTTTCATTATTTATTATTCTATTTCTCAATTCATGTAAAACAATTTTACTTCTAGGAGCGTGTTTTATTAAATAATCCTTTTCAAGGAATCGAGCATTTGTCGAGATAATTACCTATGTTCCTTAGGATAATACAATAAACCCCCTTTCATTCCTTTTGGATAGCTAATAAAAATGCACATTTCTATCCTTAATTCTAATTTATTAGTTTTTAATTTTATTATATGTGTTGGACAACCCCAAGACCAAATAGGTCGCAGACTTGGCTTCCGCCCACTCCACAGTTCTGATGGGGTTAAAGGTACTAAGTTTGAAGAACCAAAGTTCAGAATATAATTTGTTATTTCTAATGCATACCCCCAAAAGAAAAAGGACAAATCTAAATAACTTAACATTGATCTAACCACTTCCAAAAGAGTTCTATGTCATCATTCTGCCACACCATTATATTGCGGCGTTCCTATAGTAGAATATTGAGATGTAATTCCTAATTTTGACAACTATTTAATGAATTCTGCAGAAAGGTATTTACCAGCACAATCAGATCGCAATTTATGGATATGTTTGTTATGTAAGTTTTTCATTTCCATCTTAAATTCTTTGAATTTTTCAAAGCATTCAGATTTACAATGCAACAAATAAATCTATATTTTGAGTAATAATTTGTGAAAGTCACAAAATACTGAAAACTGCCTCTCACTTGTATATTCATAGGATCACACAAATTAGTATGAATTTATTCTAACTTATTACTGGCTCTATTTTCTTTGAAAGAAAAAGGTCTCTTGGTCATTTTACCTTCTAAACATGATTCAAAAGTTGGAAGTACCTCCACTTTCAATGAACTCAAAGGTCCATCAAAAACTAACAGTGAGATCCTATTTATGTTAATATGACCTAGACATAAGCTCCATTAGTATGTTTTACTCAATTCCAAAATACATTTTCTTTTATGTGATTGATCAACATTATTAAGTTCCATTATTTTGTAGCATATTATGAGAAATATCAAATACAATCAAATCATGTATTCTAGGAGCAAAACTAATAAAATGCTTATCAAACTTAATAATTACGCAATTATTAGCAAAATAAATATTATAACCAACATCTATTATTTCTGAAACTTAAATTAAATAACTTCTTATAGAAGGTACGTACAGAACATTATTCAAAACCAAAATTCTAGAACTACAAATAAAATGGAAATATTTCATATAGTTAAGCCTGGTGTTGGTTCCCCATTTGCTTGAAACATGTTGTATTCATTTTCACTTAGGCGTCATATTTCCTAAAATTCCCACAAAAAAGTAAAGATATGATTAGTGGCTCCCAAACCTATAGCCCAAAACTGGGTAGAAACAACCGCTAAAAATGTTTCAATGACAAATGAAAAAAAAAGTAGCTTTTTTCTATATCTTAGCTATGTAGTTGGGGCACTGGTTTTTATGACTACCAAGTTGCTTGCAACGACAACAATTTACCTTAGGATTAGCCACACCACCATTTTCACCTGAAATCTTATGGGGCTTCCTTTTATTTTTACCTTACGACTTAGAAGTTGAAGTTGAAAGTTTGTCAACTATTAGTATTGCAGAAGAAGCTTGTTGCTTAATGATAGATTCTATCTCTTGCAATACATCCAACAGTTTCCTGAGGGACAATTCCATTTTGTTCATGTTATAATTTAAGAAAAAATTCTTAGAACTATCCAAAGGAGTCTGTAGGACCATCTCTAATTGAGATTTCTTATCAATAACCACACTAAGAGTTTCTATGTTTTTCAACAGACTCATTATTTTAAGAACGTGCTCCCTCACCGAAGTTCCTTAGCTATTTTTATGATCAATAGGGCTGTCATGGCCATCTTCTTTGTAGTGCATGATTTTTCTCACCGAACATATCCTGGAGAGATCTGAGCATATTTCAAAAAAATGTATTTCAACATTATTTAGGGATATGCTAGCAAAACGACTTGCAAGGGTCACTAAAAAATAGCATTTAGTGACTGAATTTACCAACAGATTATATTTCGTCACTATCTAGCGAAAGATTAGCAACAAAATAATCAATTTTGTCACAAGCATAGCAAGTTCATTTTTTATTTATGTTATTAGCAACGAATCAACAACGGAATGTTGTTTCCATCATTAAATAATGGTGCAAAAAATTGATGCCTAAATTTAGTGACAGATTTAGCAACAAATTATGTGTGACCATTTTAATTAATATGCAACAGATTTACCAATGAAATAATCTGTCGGTGAGCTTTAGATTAATTTTTTACAAATTTTATTTATTGTAGTGACCGAATTTACATCGTACCAATTAATTTTTAATATTTAATTAAAAATAATATATAGAGTATCAAAAGGATCGATTGTTAGGGTTTCCCATCTCATTTTTAGCTCATACTCTCTTGCTACTACCTTTTCTTTCTACAAAAAAATTCTACCATTGAAGGTTGATTGAAGGTCTTTCTATACTAATTGAAGGATCAAGCTTACACTCTCTACATGAATTGAAGCATTGAAGGTATCCGCTTTCACTCTGTGCACAAAAAACTTTTGTATTGTTTATTTTTTGAGTTTGTTCCAGTATCTGCTTTGTTTTAAATTATTGTTCATATTTTAGCTTGAATGAGTTTTAACTTCTCCATTTTTAGAATCAGTTTTTTTTTTATATTTGTCCGTAATTTTAGATTATAATAGGTATATCTGTGGTTTTTTATTTAATTTGCTTTATCAATTGATTCTAGGGTACATGCAAGTAGTTGGGGCTAGGGTTCATGAAACCATTTGGGTCTAGGATTTATTTTTGTGAAATCTAAAAATATGATAGTTGACTATTTGGGTCTAGGGTTCATTTATGTAATTTTAGTGATATCTGATATTTACGAGGCTTAGAATCATTTCATTTCTGATAAGCTCATCTCTTGAGGTGTATAATTCTCTCAATTTATAAAAAATATTTTTCTTTTTTATAAAAAATTAAAAGATTGTCAGGTGGTTTTTAAAAAAACATGTCAAAGAAAATGACTATAATTCACTGTATTTGTAAAAGTCCATAGACCATACAACAACACTGTAGCAAAGGTAAAAATAAAAAAAGAGTAAAGAAACAAGAAGAATCCCTTAATAGATATACCTCTTTACAACTTGAACTATTTATTAGTTTCTTGCTCTTCTCAATTTTCTCATTTAGGGCCTTTTTTTTTAATTATATGTAATAAAGATATTCTGCTTAAATATTTTAACTTTTTTGTAGGAATCTGTTTCTTTTACTGCTATTTCAAACTTTCTTGTTAATTGTTTTACTGTAATCTGGAGCTTTTTAGTATAGTGGATGGTTTCAAATAAATTTAGGAGCTCACTCTCCGGCCAACATTAATTATGAAATTGTAAATTTAATTCCATTACTCCTATTAATTTGAAGTTTAGGGGTTTGGGGTTAACTTGGATATGTTATTTACGGGACTCATTGAGCTTAATCTCTAAGGTGTAATCATAGGTCAAAAAAATCGATGAATTTAATGCTTTCTCAATTTTAATTTATTTATCTGCTTTTGACTTGGATTGATGAAGAAGACTTTTCAATCTTGTGATCACATAGATTGTTTGGTTTGATACTATCTGGTTTTAGTTTTTTCCTCTGCAATGTTTTGTAGCCTTTTTTTTTTTTGTAATAATACTATTTGTTTATTTTTTAGGGTTGTTGTAGCTTGAACCTATTTATGGAATCCCAAATACTAATTAAAACCAACTTATTGGTGATGAAAAATGAAAATCTAAATGTATTTGTCTTTCCATAATATTCATTAATTAGTTTAATAGCTTGTGCTGAATCATGTGTTAAATAATATTCTGACTACAACAAGCTGATTGTGTTCAACCTTGTATGAAATTAATGAGTTAGTTCATGATGTAGTACTTGAGGAGTTTAACCGTTGAGTTTCCTTTATTCCCTAGAGTCAAAGTATCCTTTGCCTGAGTAGATTCTTTTTTCCATCTAGAAAAAGTTAAAACAATCTTATAAAAGTTGGGTTAATTTAGAAATGACCCTAAACTTTACTGATCTATTTATTCATGTCGGGATGTCCATTTGGTGTGCCCGACAATTCATCTCTTATTTGAAATTATTACTACTAAAATTAGTTGGAACAACGGTAACTACTCTAAATATCATTATCAAATGTGTGTGTGTGTAATTATTTTACATGGTAAGAGTTTAAATTATGGGCTTCTATGTGTGTGGCATGTGCAAAAATACAATTTCTAATCTATACAACAAACATACATACATATAGAAAGATAGAGTTGAGTTATGATATAAGTCGCAATGGTGTACCATTATAGTAGTAGTTGCTTATCTTTCGTGCACTTTAATTTTTCAGAAATTTTCTCTAGATTTAGATATGAATTTCATATTTTCAAATATTTTCTTGATACACTTTTCTTTTGGGTTCCTTTTACTGGAAAATCAAGTAGTGCAGTTGTAGATTTGTGGAAAAATATGTGGGGCATATACATCAGGTTCTTTTTTATAAGAAAGTTCTTCCAGTAATATTTTCTAAACTTTCTTTTTGTTTTTTCATTTTTCTTGCTGTGTTTGCTGGCTACTCAATTCTATTTGTAACTTATTTTTGTTATTATGCATGTAATGATAAATTTGTTGTTAAAATAGAAGTATGTATCACTTGTACCTTTTTTTTAATGATAAACTAGTTTTGTTTTCTTCTTCGAAAGCATCACTTTGAATATTTTAGTGAAACTTTTAAACTATCAATTGATCAACTTAATTATGCTTCTTTGCTAACTAGTTCTTCATATAAAGACTAATAATAGATTGTCATATTTCTTCATATGAATTTCCACTAAGGTTAATTATTAACACTAATTATTGCATTTATTAATATGAACTTCCAGCAAGTTAGTTAATTAACACTGATTGTTATGCTTTTTTATTTCAACATTATAAAACGATGAATAATTTAGAGCGTGGTTGAATGTATGAAAGGTAGATGGTTGAGGAGCTTTATACTCTAGTTTTGTAAATGATGTGGATGAATTTATCCAATTCGCATGTTATCAATAAAATCGCATGAGCGGTGATAACGTTAGATGTCCATGTGCAAAGTGTTACAACTTTAAATTCATGGATTGAAACTATTAAATATCACCTTTATTATCTGTATTTGTTGAGAACTATTTTATTTGGAAGCATTCAGGGTAAAAAGTGTGATAAGTGGGACTTCTTTTGATAATGACTTACATAGTGGTGGTCAACCTGAATTAGGAGAAAATCCAAACTGATAAATAATTTTGGATGCAACTGGTCCTTACTTTCCAAGGTTTTGAGTTGGATATCTTATACTATATTGAACCTGAGTCTTCTTATCCTTTTGAACATTCAATAGAGAAAGATCCTAATCCTAAGTCTAAAATATTTTATCATTTGTAGCAAGCTGTTGATACAAAAATATATCTCGACTTTTCCCTCTCTCAACTTGCAGTTGTCTATGGGATGTTGAACATTAAAATGGAAAATAATATGTCACAGAGAGGTTATAACCAGATGATGCAATTATTAAAGAGGCTTTACTAGAAGATAACATAGTTCTTGATAGCTATTTTTCATATCCAAAAGCTAGTGTGTAGCTTGGGTTTGCCAGTTGAAAAAGATTAATTATTATGAATTAGGATGTATGTTGTATTGGGGTGATGACGAACACCTTATATCTTGTAAATTTTCTGGAAAGCAAAGGTACAAGTGTTGTGTTGGCTCTCGTAAGAGAAAATTGGCCCCTTAAAAGAAAATGTATTACTTTCCTTTGACTCTAAGATTACAAAGATTATATCCATCCTATGATACAACTACCGACATGAGATGACATCATGAGCATAAAAAAGAGGATGGTGTGATGTGTTATCCATCAGATTCTAAGACTTGGAAGCTTTAATGAAACTCAATCCTTTTTGTGCTGCTTAACCAATAAATGTCAGATTGTGGTTATGCAAAAATTATTTTCAATCATTTAGCAACTCTGGAAGGAAATATTCTTTGTGTTCGGTGATTGTCACTCCATATAATTTACCTCTAGGAATGTGCATAAAAGAGGCTTACATTTTCTTAAATATCATTGTTCTAGGTCCAAGCAAGCTCAAACATAAAGTTGATGTTTATCTACAACATCTAATAAATAAATTGTCCTTGTTGTGGAAGACAGGTGTAGAAGCATTTGACATCTCAAAAAGTAAAACTTTCAATTAAGGGCAACTTTGATGTGGACAATTAGTGACTTTCCCGCATATTCTACGTTATCCGAACGAAGTACTGTGGGTAAGTTAGCATGTCCTTATTATATGGAGGAAATACACTTCTTTATATTAAAACATGGAATAAAACAATCCTAGTTTCATAGTCATAAAATGTTCCTTGACCTTCATAACCCATTTAGGAGAGATCGTAAGAACTTTCTTAAAGGATAGACTGTTAAAAGACCACCATCACCATATAGAACAGGAGAGAAAATGTTGAACCAAATTTATAATTTGGGATAAAAGAAAAGTAACAAAGTTAGATGAAAATGAAGTTAATCAAATAATATGTAATTCATGTGGATGGAAAAAGCGAAGCATCTTTTGGGATTTACCATACTGGAGTTCTAACATGATTCAACATAATCTTGTGTCATGCATGTTGAGATTTTTTTTTGATAATATATTTAACACAGTTCTTAATTTTGATGACAAAATCAAAGACAATCCACAGCCGCATCTAGATTCGGCAAAATATTGTGATCGACCTCAGTTGGCAAAGGATGAAAGTGGACAATAAGTTGTCTATACAATAGAAAAGGAAGCAAGATCTATCTTTTTTAATTGGTTGAAGGGATTAAAGTTTCCAGATGGGTATGTTTCAAATTTAGGTAGATTGCCAGACACAAATGCAAAAAGGTTATTTGCTATGAAAAGTCACGATTGTCATGTGTTCACACAATGAATAATGCCTATTATATGTCATGAACTACTTCCTATTAATGTTTGGCAAACACTTATAGAATTGAGCTTATTTTTTAAGGATCTTACTTCGACCACTCTACGAGTGTATGATATGGTGATATTAGAGAGAGATATTCCATAAATTTTGTGCAAGTTAGAACATATATTTCCTCCTAGATTCTTTAACTCAATTGAACATCTTTACGTGCACCTTCCATATGAAACAAGGATAGCTAAACCTATGCAATATCGATGTATGTATCCTTTTGAAAGGTAAATGTTGAACTATATGTCGAACTTGTGACAAATATGATAAATACCATAACCTTTCAAATTGCAATATTCCATATATTTATGTATATAGGTATCTGGGAACTCTTAAAGGATGATTGAGAATAAAGCTTATAATGAGGGTTCCAATTGTGAAGCGTACTTGATGGAGTCAACACAACTATTTTCTCATTATTTTAAACCTCATGTCATGTCATGTAATCATGATATTAATCGTAATGATAATGGTGTTGTTGTGGAAGATCTTAAAGAAAGTCTGTCAATATTCTCCCATCCAGGTCGGCTATAGGGATGAGCAAAAAAAAGAGAATTAACTTTTGATGAAATCAAGGTTGCCCAAACTTATATTTTACTAAATTATGAGGAGGTTGAGCCATTTGTGAGGTAATCCAAATTCTCTTAATAATAATATCCTTACATTGTGACTTCTTATTAAAATTATTTGTTGTAACGAAGTATGTACCTGGAACTTTTGCAAGAAGAATTTCCAAATCTCTCTCAGAGTGAAATAGATGAGAGCCTTGAAGAAAATTCCTCTACATAGTTCAAGGAATATGTAAGGGTTTAAATAGATGCAATGATGTATTTAAATTTGTTTCTCAAATTTAACCAAATGTTTAAACTTTTTTTAGATAGGCCCGATGCAGTTTTATTGAGAATAAATTCTTGTGTACTTTTGCCCGTGGACCATTAATCAGAGTTACATGTCATTCATTTTATTTTGTTAACAAATACAAATTTAAAATAGAATGTCATGGTAGCTTAAGATCAATAATGAATAGTGGAGTTTGTACCTCGGATCCAAATTTTAGTGATTATTTTGGGCGGATAAAAGATATTATATAAGTAGAATACCTGAAGCACCTTAAAAGCAAACTATCTTATTCAAATGTGAATGGTTTGACCTAACAATATATGTTGGTATTAAGAAGATGACACGACCCAACCTCAGACCTTATCGTAATGGGCGTCCCAAGACCAACCAGGGCCTGGGACTGCCCCTGTTACCCAACCCAACCACCTATATCCAGCCTTCGGTGGGTTGAATTTCAAACATATAGCAAGATAGCGTTATTGGTCTCATTAAGAGTCTAGGATGGGGTCACAACTATGACCGACCCAACCGAGTCCAACCGTATCATACCAACCACCCAACTATACCAAACCAAACTATAAACCATAAACCAAAAAGAAATACCAAGACGTAATATGAAAATTAATCCCAAAATATAATAGGATAAAATAGTGAGAAATCATGTCCGATGATGCCAGCCTAAATATCAATACCAGTGCGAAGGTTGACACCTCTACAAATCCCTCCCATACCAACCCCCAAAAGTACCACAAAGCGTCTATCCAAAAGAGTAAACAAATTCCAATTGGGGCATGTCCCCAACCATGGCAAAAACCAATATCCATAGTAAAAGAAAAGTGTCTAAGAAATCCATAACATGAAATGATGCCTCCCAAAAAGATGGAAGCTTACCACTTCAGTCCAAATACTGATACTGAATTCTCCTGCTATACAAGAGGAGTAGAATGACTGGTTCCTATATATCATGGGTATACAACCGCCAGTAGATAGGGTTAGCGAGTGACCTCTAGTATGAATCTCATGATAAGGGTAACATAATGCTAGTTATAAAACCATGTAAAACCATCCATAATGCATACAACCATACATATATAAGTGCCGGTAAAGGGAATAAGGTTTAGCATGGATTTAAAACCAGGTACTGTGTAGCTTCGTCGTCCTAACCACCTACAGGCTATATGAGTATAGCTCCCCCTGCTGAAAGGGCCCCTGTGTGTGTAGCCGCACGACCAGGGAGTATCCCATGAGATGACTAGTACATTCCCCAATACAAAATATGACACATGCACATGGTCATCAAGACCCCTCATATCGGTAAATATGAGTTTTTGGTTTTGGTCCCCGGGATCTCCACCTACTACAACTTAGCTACACACCCTACCATTAATGCCTAATTAAAACCATGTCCAAATAATCCATTTACCATTTATTAACTAAGGCAAATATTAGTGGTATCATTATACCACCTCTTACATGCAAGTAATATCCATAGACAAACCATTTAGGTTATGGGGACCTTAGGTACCCTTCCAATTACTATATTATATCCACTCAGGAAACTTCCACGTTCTCCACAAGCATAACCATTTAGCCTTTATCCTTTTCAAACCATTTAAATTATGTGCAAATCCTTTATCAAGTTTATAACAATCAAAAGTTCCATCAAAATAAGTCAATACAATGAACATATCATTATAAGCATTTTATCATACACCTTGGGAGATTAATATAATCAAAACTAATTCCAAAGACCATTAAACTATTACCATGAAATCGAATTGTCCAAATCTACCATTAATGCATATAAGAGCATAATTAAAACCATAGGAAATTATAACGAAGCATTCAATATCAAAAAACCAAATAATAGTTGAAAACCATAATCATGAAATAACAAAAATCATGAAATCAATCATATAAACCAAGCCTTTAGTTGAAATTATGATAAGGGAATAAAATCATGCCTTATACCGAAGAATTGATGGAAGAAAATCACCCAAGACATGCCCCAAAGCAATCCGCAAGACAAAACCCTAGCCTTCTTGCCCCAAACGCTCTTGAGAGAACTATGGAGTGTTTTGGAATAGTTTCTAAGTGTCAATGACTAGAATAATAGGGTAGTAGCCTCCAAAGTGTATTAGAAGTTATGGTTCCTAGTTAGGGTAAGTAGGGAAATATCCAGAATACCCCTACTTAAATCACTTAAAACCCTTTACAGGGATACAACTGACCCATACGAGTCGTACCCTTCTATAAAATTGGTACCCACAACTCGTATCCAAGCCTTAACCCTTGGATCAAACATATTTCAGTATACGACTCATCCAACCAAGTCGTAACCATAACATACGATCCATACCTATAACCCATATCACTGGCAGAATGAAATACCAGAAGGATCAAACATTGCCCACCATTTGAGTCCCTGATACGACTCGTACTAAAACCTATGACTCATACCCCCTATGTCATACCTATTCCAGTGGTCAAAACCATCCTACCAAATAACACTAGTCAGCATACGATAGGACTATACCATTTGTACCCCAGCATATGGCTCGTACCCATGAGTCATATTAGGTTCGAAGAACAGAATTCTAGGAAATTTTCTAAGGGTCAAAACCAGAGATGTTTCAATCTTCACCACTAGGAACATTCATCCTTGAATGACGGACAAGGTAGGGGTAACCACACACAGAGTCATTTGCATTATCAAACATCCCTTTAACAAAGTTTGAAAATAAAGAGTCAAAGATATTAATCTTTCCTTTAATAAACTTAGAAAATAAAGATGTGTTCAAAACACATACCTTCCACATAAATCCCAAGAGCAAAAAATAAATATAGATACTTGGACTTCATGTCCTCTTCCGATTCCCAAGTAGCTTCTTCCACCTTATGGTTTCACCATAGAGCCTTAACCGAAGCCACATCCTTGGTCTACAACCGACAAACTTGCCTATCTAATATCTTAATCAAGACCTCTTTATAAGACAAAGAATCAAAAATACCCAGTCCTTCCAAAGAAATAACCGAAAAAGGATCACCAAGATACTTCCTCAACATAGAAACATGAAAGACCGGATAAACCATACTTAAGCTAGACGGCAACTCCAACTCATAAGCAACATTGCCAACTCTTCACAAAATCACATAAGAACCAATAAACCGAGGTCTGAGATTTTGCTTTTTCCCAAATCGTACCACTCCCTTCATGGAAGACACCTTGAGGAATACCCTATCCTCGACCTCAAACTTTAAGTCTCTACGCCTAACATCCGCATAGGACTTTTGGTGACTTTGGAGAGCTTTAAGTCTATCTCGAATTACCTTGACCTTATGCATCTCTTAATAAACTAAATTTAGACCAAATATGTCCGCTTCACCAAGCTCAAACGACCCAATAGGAGATCTACACTTCCTACCATACAATGCCTCAAAAAGAGCCATACCAATACTCAAATGATAGCTATTATTGTAAGCAAACTCCACCAAAGGTAGATGCTCAACCTAATTGCCACCATAGTCAATCACACAAGCCTAAAGCATATCCTCTAATGACTGAATAGTTCTCTCTGCTTGCCCATCCGACTGTGGATGAAAAGCAGTACTCATACTGACCTTAGTCCCCAACCCTTTCTTGAAAGACCACTAGAAATAAGATGTAAACTACATACCATGACCGGAGATAATCAAAATAGGTACCCCATACATATTTACAATCTCCTGAAGATACAACCTCGCATAATCCTCTGCCGAAAAGGTAGGCTGTACTGGTAAGAAATACGCAGAGTTTGTCATCCTATCTACGATGAACCAAATCAAATCATACTAATTTTGAGACCTAGGAAGACCGGTAATGAAGTCCATATTGATCACTTCCTACTTTCATTCAGGCAAGTCAATTTCTTGATAAAACCCACCAAGTCTCATGCGCTCAACCTTAACTTTTTGACACACCATACACTTGCCCACGAAATCATCCACATCTTTTTTCATGCCACTCAACCAATAGATTTCCTTGAGATCATGATACATCTTAGTCGAGCTGGGATGAACAATATAGTGCGACTCATGCGCCTCAGCCAAAACCCTTTGCAGCACCCCATCGACATCAGGAACACACAACCTCTCTTGGTACCATAAAGTACCATCACCAACGATCTCAAAAACCACTATCTTTTGCCTACCAACATCACCATTGATTCTCATCAAGACAGGATCTAAAACTTTTTTTTCTTTAATCTCCACACCAAGAGATGATCAAAACACTTCTTGCACCATCATACGACCATCCTCAGAGTCTAAGAGGTGAACTCCAAGATTAGCCAAGCGGTAAAATCTTTTACCAATTCTTGTTTTTCTTCCCCCACATATGCCAAATTCCTCATGGATAACCTGTTAAGGGCATCAACAACCATATTAGCCTTACTTGGGTGGTAGTGAAGACTCATATCATAATCTTTGAGAAGATCAAGCCACCTTTTCTGCCTGAGATTAAGCACTTTTTGAGTGAACATGTACTGAAGACTCTTGTGATTAAAAAAAAGATATCCACGTGAACACCATACAAATAATGCCACCATATTTTCAAAGCAAACACGACCGCCAACAACTCTAAATCATGAGTAGGATAATTCCCCTCATGTACCTTGAACTGCATGAAAGCATAGGCAATCACCTTCCCATACTGTATCAACACACAACCAAGCCCTACTCAAGATACATCACTATAATTGACAAACACAACATTGCCTTCCAGAAAAGTCAGGATTGGAGACGAAGTCAAATTATCCTTCAACTTCTCAAAACTCCCTTCATAAGCATCCAACCAAGAAAACTTAACCTTCTTTTAAGCCAACTTAGTCAAAGGAGCAGCCATCAAAGGAAAGCCTTCCACAAACTACCTATCATACCTGGCTAAACCCAAAAAGCTCCAAATATCAAATAGAGTTGTGGGCCTAGTCCACCTCTTCACCACAACAACCTTCTGTAGATCCACCATGATACCTTCACTATAAATAATATGGCTCAAGAAAGTCACAACGTTTAACCAAAACTCATACTTAGAGAACTTGGCATATAACTATTGTTCTTTGAGGTCTTCAACACCATATGGAGGTGATTAGCATGATCCACCTAACTCTTTAAATAAACCAGAATGTTATCAATAAACACAAAAATGAATAGATCCAAATACTGCCTGAACACCCTATTCATCAAGTCCATAAATATTACCAAAGCGTTAGTTAATCAAAATGACATCAGCAAGAACTCAAAATACCCATACCTATTACGAAAATCTATCTTAGGGATATCCACCTCCATAATCTAAAGCTGATGGTTCCCAGACCAAAGATCTATCTTAGAGAAGAACTTGGCACCCTGTAACTAGTCAAAAAAATCATATATCCTCAGGAAAGGATACTTGTTCTTATGCGTCACCTTATTCAACTGCCTATAGTCAATGCACATCAGAAGGGAACTATCCTTCTTGCGCTCAAACAACATCGGTGCACCCCATGGAGAAACAGTAGGACAAAAAAAACCCCGTATCCAGAAGATCCTTAAATTGCACCTTGAGTTCCCTCAACTCAGCCAGAGCCATTCTATACGGAGGAATATAAATTGGACGAGTGCTCAAAAACATATCAATACCAAACTCTATTTCCCTATACGGAGGAACACCATGAAGATCATCCGGAAATACCTATAGAAACTCATTAATCACTGGGACCAAATACAAAGAAGGACCTTCCAAGTTAGAATCTTTAATTTGGACCAAGTGATAAAGACAACCCTTAGAGATTATCCCTAGGAGCTAAGGAACTACCTTCCCATTCTATAATTGGTTCACCAAGGAACTTAAATATAACCTTATGGGTCCGACAATCTACAGATGCATAATAAGAATGCAACCAATCTGTACCTAGAATTACATCAAAATTTACCATATCTAACTCAAATAGATCTGCCAAGGTCTGATTGCTACAAACAGATACCACCCCCTATAGACTCTCTTAGCAATAACTAAGTCAACTACCAGGGTAGAAATAGAAAAAGGATCTGAGATAACTTTCAGATCGAAACCAAAAGACACAGCCATAAATGGAGTCACATAAGAAAGAGTATACCTCGGATCAAGAAAACAATATACATCATGAGAGAAAAACTATAACATACAAGTAACATCATCAGGTGATGCCTCAAATTCCTATCGGGACACCAAAGCATACAATCTGTTTCGACCAATATTAGAACCAGGAGCAATAACAAAAATTGACGCCACCCCACCAGGTGTAGTAATAGAAGATGAAGCCATAAGAATCTTATTCACCCCCGTAGCAACCTTATTGACCGAAAAATCCCTGAGATGATGGCCCACTTGGCAACACTTAAGGAATTTGTCCTTTCTTTTCTCACAATAGCCCAGATAAGGATGATCACAGAATCGATAATAAGGACACAAAGAAACTGACTGACCTCCGCTCTTCTGAGATTGGGCAACCTCTACTCGAGAATTATCACCACCTTGATGACGCCTGTCTCCCGACTGATAAGGAGCACTAGAAGAAAAAGAGCAAAAACTCCCCCACTTATTTTTCTACCACTTGCCACCATCTCTACCACCCTTAGACTGAGCACCTCCTCGATTATAAAACCTTCTTCTCTTTTCTTGCTTATCCCCAAACTCCAGTTTCTTCCTCTTCTCATCCTCAACCTACTGGATATAAATAGTCAACCTCAAGATGCCTATATCTTTAATCAACCAGGCAGTCTTGCTCTCTAGAATTAAATTCTTATTCAACCCAAAAGTGAACTTCCTCACTCTCGACCCCATATTATCCATCAAATTAGGAGCATACTCGGACAACTGATGGAACTTTAAAGAATATTCTATTAATGACATCCTCCCCTGCTTGAGGTTCACAAACTCCTCTATCTTAGCTTCCCTCAACTCTTGAGGAAAGAACTAATCTAAAAAGGCATTAGAAAAGGCCTCCTACAACTCTTCCTCTTCCATATTACCTCTATCCATGTACCACTTCTCAACCACTGATAAGAAACATCTCTGAGCTGATAAGCTGCAAAGTTAACCCCCTCTACATTAGTAGCCTACATCACCCAAAAGATCTATTCAATCTTATCTAAAAAGCCCTGTGGATACTTTTCCACCTTCACCTCAAAAATGTTGGGGGACCCATCTTTATTTATTGACCAACCTTTATGGCCTCAACAAAAAAGCACCAGTCACACCACGATCAGCCTAAGCAGCAACCAATTGGGCAATAACATGGATAGACTAATGAAATTTTGCATTCGTCATGTTGCCTTGAGGGACCTGGTGAGAACTAACCGGTATAGGAGGAACTCCAGCACTATCAGGAATAGGACCATGGGATCGAATATGTACTGTAGACATAGGACGTCCTCCTTCAGCATTATCCCCAGATGGGATGAGAGAATTTTCTTATCTTCTAGATCTAAAAGGCATGATCTAAAAAATGAACAACCAAGGATTAGAGGATATTCTAGGATTAAGAACTCAATATTAAAGATAGAATACCAAGAAATTAAAGCATTCCTAAATGTCTTATAGCCTCTCTCTTATAAGTGTGGCGCGCTTCATACCCCTAAAAGAGACTCTACTCAACAAGACTTTGTGGACTTCCCAGTTGACCATGAACCTAAGCTTTGATACCAACTTAACACGACCCGACCTCAGGCCTTGTCATAATAGGTTTCCCAAGTCTAACCAGGATAGGGACCGCCCTCTATTACCCAAACCCAACCACCTATATCTAGCCTTTGGTGGGCAAAATTACAAACATATAACAACATAACATTAGTGTTTTCATTAAGACTCTGAGATGAGGTCACAAATGTGATCGATACAATCGAGTCTAAGCGTACCACACCAACTACCTAACCATACCAAACCAAACCATAAATAATAAACTAAAGGAAAATACCAAGACGTAATATGAAAATTAATCACAAAATGTAATAGGATGGAACAATGAGAAATTATGTCCAATGATGCCAGCCTCAATATCAATACCAATGCTAAGGCTGATACTTCTACTGATCCCGCCTATATCAACCTCTAGAAGTACCATAAAATCTCTATCCAAAAGAGTAAACAAATTTGATTGGGACATGCCCCCAACCATGGCCAAAACCAATATCCAAAGTAAAAAAAAAGTGTCTAAAGAATTCCATAACATGAAATAATGCCTTCCAAAAAGGATGGAAGTTCACTACTTCAGTCCAAATGCTGATATTGAATCTGTGTGCTAAACAAAAGGAGTAGAATGGTCGGTTCCTGCATAGCATGGGTATAAAACCGCCAGTAGATGGCATTAGTGAGTGACCGCTAACATGAAAAGCAGGATAAGGATAACATAATTCCAGTTATAAAACCAAGTAAAACTATCCATAATGCATACAATTATACATATAGAAGTGCTGGGAAAGAGAACCAGGTTTAGCATGTATTTAAAACCTTTACCTAGGCTATGTAGCTTAGCCGTCCTAACGTCACACGGGCTATATGGGTTCAGCTCCCCCTGCTAAAAAGGCCCCAGTACGTGTAGCCATATGACCAGGTAATATACCATAGGATGACTAGTACATCAAGACCTCTCATATTAGTAAATATGAGTTTTCGATTTTGGTCCCCCCTGGACTGCCACCTTCACACCTCGCCATTAATTCCTAATTAAAAATATGTCCAAACAATCTATTTACAATTTATTAACCAAGTCCAATATTAGTGGATCATGATACCACCCCTTACTCATAAGTAATATCCATAGCCAAACCATTTAGGTTATGGGGACCTTAGGTGCTCTTTCAATTACCATATTAAATACACTTGGGAGAGTTCCATGTTCTCCACAAGCATAACCATTTAGACTTTAGCCTTTTTAAACCATTTAAACCATGTGAAAATACTTTATTAAGTTTAAAACAAGCAAAAGTTCCATTAAAAGAAGTCAATGAAATGAACATATTATAAGCATTTTATCAAACACCTTGGGTGCATATTATAACCAAAAGTAATTCCAAAGATGATTAATCTATTACCATGCAATCCAATTGTCCAAGTCCTTCATTAATGCACATAAAAACATAATTATAAACATAGGAAACCATAACTAAGCATTCAATATCAAAAACCCTAAATAATAGTTGAAAACCATAATCATTAAATAGTAAAACCATGAAATCAATCATATAAACCATGCCTTTAGTTGAAACTACAATGAGGGAAGATAATCATGCCTTATACCGAAGAATCGATGGAAGGAAATCACCAAGACATGTCCCAAAGCAATCCGCAAAATAAAACCCTAGCCTTCTTACCCCAAAAGCTCTTAAGAGAATTATGAAGTGTTTTGGAATAGTTTCTAAGTGCCAATGAATGGAACAATAGGATAAATAGCCTTCAAAGTGTATTAGAAGTCGTAGGTTCTAGTTAGGGTAAGTATGAAAATATCTAGAATACCCTCACTTAAATCCTTTAAACCCGTCACAAGGATACAACTGACCCATACGTGTCATACCCTTCTATATAATTAGTACCCACCTCTCATATCCAAGCCTCAAACCTTTGATCAAATACTTTCTAGTATACAACTATCTAACCAAATCGTAACCATAACATACAATCCCTTCCCATAACCCGTATCCCTAATAGAATAAAATACCAGGAGGATCAAATACTGCCTACTATACGAGTCCCTGATATGACTCATACCAAGCCCTATGACTCATACCTCTAAGTCATACCCATTAAAATGGCCAAAACCATCCCAGCAACTAACATTGGTCAACATACGCCGAAAATATACCACTCGTACCCCAGCATACGGCTTGTACCCATGAGTTATATTGGGTCTGAAAAACAAAACTCCAGAAAGTTTTCTAAGGGTCAAAACCCAGGATGTTTCAGAAGCATAATCAGTAAAATTGGTTGATATTAACCATCATCATCTGTATAAAAAATTTGAACCTTTTATTTTTGCAATGTAAGAAACTCAAGTATTTTATGTCTGTTATCCAAGAAAAAAAGGACAAAGATGATTAGCTAGCTGTATTAAAGGTCAAACCTCAAAATATTATTGAATTACAAGTTTATAAAGGCATGAAAACTTCAGAAGCAAATGTTCCTTTCTAAGTTAAAGAAGTTGAAGTCCATGAGATATATATGTCTATCTCTATTGATGAAAACATACTATTACCTGATCCAAATGGGGGTGTACTTGAAATGGATGAACCTGTTGATGATGATTTATTTAATGAGTATCATGAAATCCAAAAAGAATCAACAGAAGAAGAATATAAAATTAGGAATCTGAGGAGGATGAGGAAAAGAAAAAGTTTGAAAAAGACATAGATAGTGACTAGAGCTTGATAAAAATCTTCTATTTTATCCTTTTTGTATTTTTGGTTTTTGAAATTTTAATCAACATATTATCATTTCCTTAGTTTCTTCTTTTCATTTCTTTTTAAATAAAGTCAAAAACTTTGTACATATATCAAATGCAATACCTGGAAAAGCAATACCTAAAAAATCTGCAAAAGGGCAAAATTGAAGATTGAAACACTATATTATAATGAATCTTGGGTACGCATACAAAAACTTGGGAAGCAAATTTGTATATATTTGAAAGAAAAATTTGGACATCTATTTGACTAAGATATTAATTAAATATATTAGTGTATCATGTAATGATTTTAGTTTCTTTTTTTAATAACCTGTCAGTTTTTCATAAAACATGATTTTCATTTGGCTTTGACTAGTAATGATCTAATGACACTATTTTCTTTTTTGATTGACATGACTTGAGTGGATATCGTGCAGGAAAGTCCATAGGTAGGAGTAAGACTGTAATTCGTACAAACATGCCTTCTATTCCAAGTATAGTATTGAAAAGGGTGGTACAAGTACCATCCTTAGAAGTCTGCCAACCGATCAAACACTACTGGCCAACAGTATTTTATCTGTTGAAATAATGGGTCAAAGTAGTACCCCAATCATTCTTGAGACATCTACTCTTACACATAATCAAAGCAACCTAATTGGTCAAAGTATGAATACTCACAGAAACCCAATAGGTGAGGGAACATCTTCTCTGAGAAATTGTAAAGGTGATTCTAGTAGTAGCCATGCACAAACCATTTTTTTTGACTTCTTCAGGGTTAGTACAATACTACTATTTCTTTTAAATTGTATATATTTTGCTCATAGTTGTGTATCCAATATTTTTTTTGCTATTTCATTTCAAGATTATCTTTTTTCTGCAACTTTTCTTATATATTTTTCTCTTTGTGCATCCTACAAGCTACTTGTTGCTTCTTTCACTTAAGGATACTATAATCCTGCAATTTTCGTTGTTTTTTGTCATGGTTTTCATTATATTTTGCTCTTAGTGTGTATTCTACAGGCTACTATTTGTTGTCATGTCTAACTTGTTAGATCTTGGTACATTCATGGCTATTTTTGTACAGTCCTTAATTAATACTATTTTTAGCTTTTACTAGTTCCTCAAGTAAGTTGGCTTTTTGCTTCTTTACAGTTCAAGATTTCTTTTTTTTTGCATTTGCACTGTGTTTTTTGTCATGGAGTTTCTTTAGATTTTAAGTTTAGTTACTGATATCCAAGGATTTATTTTTCTATTTCATGTTATGATTCTGTAAGGCATGGTTTTCATCAGATTTTGATTTTTTGTTGTGCAATAAGCCAACCTTAAGGAAACTTTTTATACTAGTGAGTGGTGTTGGTTACTTATTAGTAGTAACTATAGTAATAATAGTAAGTGCAAAGTGTAAAACAACACACTATTCTTTATTTTCTTTCTAGAAATTGCTTTCCAAAAAATAACTTTTTGCAGTACTAGTGGTCCATACACTAAAAAATGGGAAACACAATAACTGTTGTTGTTAACTATTTTTTTATGCAATAGCTAAAACATTGCACTTTGTAGTGATTCAGAATGCAAAAAGGTAACACTAGTTGAACCATAGACCTGCTATTTTCTCCTAGAAGAGAAACATGCAGTCAATAGAGAATCTTAACTAACTTTAACCCTCAATGTGTTTTTACAGTTTAGGAGTTGGAGTAGATTATTGTTTAGTGGTCAAAATATTGCTGTGAGAAATAAGTTTAAGAATTTACAAATATGATTTGGGATTATTATGGTACTATTACTTTGTAATAATGGTTTCTAACTCATTATAATATATAATATACACAGTGCATGTATCGAGTGTGTATCGGGGGCAGGTCTACATATTTTGAAACTCTTTTAGCACAGTACATTATACTGTTATTCTTGGGATTAATGCTTACTGTTGTACACATGTTGTGTTAATTGTCCCTCCACTAAGCCCAACAACACCAATATCTTTACATGTATACAGGTTAGAACCTTCTAAAGTATGCTCCAATTCTATTTCACTGTCTTTCAGAAGTGAAGTTGATCCCAATAGGATCAATTGAAAAGGTGTCTCAAAAGATATCAAAGATGGTTATTTGAAAAATTCAAGGTGTCTTAACTGTAAAGTGTATATTTATATTACTTTAATCTGTAGAATATTTTACATTACTTTTAACTATATTTTCAGAAGAATTTCTATTGGGACACTTCTATTAGAGAACTGTAGTGAAGCAACAATGGATGAAGAAGGCTTTATTATGATACACGAATTCATTTCAAATATAAAAACACATAGAGCTACAGTTTAGTTAGAATTTGTAATTGACCATGTGCGGGAAAGGTGGATAAAACTTTGGAGAAGTGATGAATATATTAAAAAGTCAGAGATAAATTCAAAGAATTATCGTGGTGGCGGTGAAATCTCTGCTGTAAGTACAAAATTTCACTATTGCCCGATTGTGTGCCAATTACTGATTAATACCTTTTTACTACTATCCAAATGTGCAGATTATTTATTTTTTAATTTCTTTTAATTTTTTCTTCTGTTAAATTCATCATGCCTTTTCTTGGAGAAAATCTTGACTGTATCATTATTTTTTTGTCTTATAGGCTATTGAATTGGATCGAGATCCAACCCCAAGTAAGTTACATTTGCACGTCCATACACGTGGTCATGAAGAAAAATCTTTTGTTGCTGAGCATTCTTGAAATCTCCACGTAAGTCTATAATAGCTATGACATGGTCATTTTATGTATATATTATTTTATTGTGAAAAACAAGTTTTGGTTTAGCTGTAATTCTGTCATTACAATTGTGAAATTTAGCTACTATGAAATTTAACTGAAATTTTGTGTGATTACAATTGTGGTTACCAAACCATGTTGTATGGGTATTTCCAATAAGGTTCTGATTTTAGTTTGAGTTAAGTACTTGCTCAACATAGTATTGAAGAGTAGCAGATTCTGAATTTTATCAATCCTTTTACATTGAAAGTTTAGTTTAGACTGAATTGACTACTGAATTGTTGCTGGAGTTGACATGTTCTATCTTGTTAAAGTTCTTCTTGAATTCATGAATCCCAAAACCTGTAGAAAAATGAATTGGAAAAGCAATCCCAGAACCTGTATTACCTATTATCTCTACTTTACCAAGTTAGAAATCAGGTGTACTACTTAAGCTTGATTGCTGCATTTTAGGAAGGAATTATTGTTCTTAAGTGTGATTTTGTATGGATTTTAGGGTTTAACTATAATCATTTATGACTAAATTAGGACCCTTATAATATGAGGCACTAAATGCGCAAAAAAGGTATACAGTGTGACCAAAGGAGTAATGCTTGGTGAATGATATTCCGTTAGGTGTTGATTAGGCAAACAATCATTTGGTTTTGAACAAAAATATTTCCAATTTTCTTGTTCTTTAACTTACAGTTTGTACTTTTAAATTATGCACTCGTGTTTGTATGTACTGTTTTGTAGTCAAATACAGTGCAAAAATATTTTCCAGTTTTCTTCTTTAACTTACTCTTTGTACTTATTTCAATCATGCACTCTTTTAATCATGCACTTGTGTTTGTACTGTTTGTAGTTAATTACAGTGTAAAAATATTTCTAATTTTCTTCTTTAACTTACTATTTGTACTTGTTACAAGATAAAAATGAAGAAATCATAAGAACAAAAGAGAGTCTCAATGTAATGTTGATCAACTGAAATCATATTATGAAGTTGCGAGAGGAGTAAAGAAAAAAAATATTTGGTCTCAGAGCCGAAGCAAGAAATTACTTTGGAACAAATCTTTGTGCCTCTAATGCCTTCACGTCAGTACCTCCTTCCATTTTGACAATAAATTTGGAGGAGTTTGTGTAACAATTGCTTCCAAAACATATTAAACACTTTTTTTCGATAGTTATTGAGTGTATTAATGTACAAGAAGTGGCGACACCGAATCATCCTACTCCTAGTGATGATGAAGTTGATTCAATGCTACATTAACTTTAGATAGTCTATTTTGTGGGGGAATTGTACAAAAAAATTATGTAGTAACAATAGTTTTTTATGGATGTGATTTTCTAACAATATGTTATTTTGACATAAACACTTGATTTTTGATCGATGTGGGTGGATTGTGTATTCTAACAGTAGTTTATTTTGACACAAACACTTGGTTGTGGATGTTTGGATAAATATGTGATGGGTTTTGCTAAACATTCTAAATCATATTTATCAGTTAGTAATTATTTAATATGAAGGTTGGTTAATTAATCATTAAATAATTTACATGTTTCAATACTTTTCTAAGAAAATTATAGCAACAAAAAAAATAATAACGATTTTGGTCGTTGCTACTGAAAAGTTGGAGTGATGGATTGTGAATATAATTTTTTTGTCACCAATATATGATTTATCCAATTAAACTATGTTGCAACGAATCAATGAAAAAGTATTTCGTCATAAATTTATCCAAGACAAAAATGACTTATGCAAGTAGCAATGGTATAACAACGGCTTAATCTATCGCTAACACGAAACAAACGATATCATTGGTCGCAAAGTGGTCATAAGTTTTGTGACAGATTTAATTTATTCATCGCTAATTGGCTAGCAACGAGCATAATTCTAACAAACAGTAATCCGTCCATCGCTAATTCGGCGTTATTTCTATTTAACGATGGATTTACATGGAATAGCGATGAATTTCAGCCATCGCTAAATGCTGTTTTTTGTAGTGGGTGAGACGAATAGTCCAGGAAGTGTTTTCCTACCTCCACATTACTTGTTAGAGAATGTGAGTAACGAAAATTGTTAGGCATAGTCGAAACGCATAGAGTTTAACCCATAATCCAGAAAAACAATTTTCCCAAAATTAAGTAAAACATGTAAAAAATTATTTTCTATTTGCTAGATGATAAATTTAGATTCAATAATTCATTAATACTATCAAAAACACAATAAATAGTCATCAACAACATTATTTATAAATATGTAAAGCAAACCATTTAATTTAGTTTTACATTATGCATCATATGTAAGAAGACTGCTGATACGAATTCTTAGAAAATGCACATTGGAAGCAATTAACAAGGATCAATCTAACTTATATAGAATCTAAATAACATTTATTAAAACGTAGATCAGAAATCACTTACCACTTAAAGCTTTTACAAAATTCATTTTCTATAATGGAATCCAGGTCGACAGCCTTCTACTATTTTCTGATTAACCTTATAACCAACACTTGTGTGGGTAAACGATTTTTGTTTTCTAGAAAAGATAAACTTCTTTCTTAAAACCAACACCTAGTTATCCTAATCTTCCATTGATAAAGGGAGGGGAAGAGACAAACGATTTTCGGCCTTTAGCTAATTTAATGACACCGTAATGTGAAAAATATTTTCATCCTTAATAAACCATATTAATAGAAAAATATTTTTAGCTATTTAAAATAATATTTATTGGTATTTAAGGTAACTTAGTGGTGCAGAAAAAAGAAAATATTTTTCAGCTCTTTAAACAATGTTTACTAGTATTTAAATAGTATTTATTGGTATTAAAGTCCCTTTTATTTATATATAAAAGACTAGTTAGTAAACCAATATTACTTCTTCTATAAATCTCTATTTTTTAAAATTGATTAGTCAATCAGGCATTATGGAGACCACAGATTTATCAATAGCATAAGTTATAAATATGTAAGCAAATCAGGTAATTTCCTTTACATTATGTAGCATATGTAAGAAGTACTGATACTAATTGTTAGAACATACACAACGAAAGCACTTAACAAGGATCAATCTAACTTACATAGAATCAAGATAACATAAATTAAAAAGTAATTCAGAAACTTATCTATTAAAGCTCTCACAAATTTCATTTCTGTAACAGAATCTAGGTCGACAGCCTTATATTATTTCCTGCTTAGCCTTACTTGTGTAGGCAAGTGATTTTTGTTTTTTTAAAAAGATAAACTTCTTTCTTGAAACCAACCCATACTTATCCCACTCTTTCATTAAAGAAGGAAGCGGAAGAGACACATTTTTCAGCCCTTAGCTAATTTAATGAAGGAAGCGGAAGAGACACATTTTTCAGCCCTTAGCTAATTTAATGACACCATAATGTGAAAACCATTTTCATCCTTAATAACCCATGTTAAGAGCAAAATATTTTCAGCTATTTAAAATAATATTTATTAGTATTAAGCTGACTTATTGGTGCCAAAGTAAGCAAACGTTTTTTTAATCTCTTTAAACAATGTTGACTTGTATTTAAACAGTGCTTATTGGTATTAATGTCCCTTTTATTTATATATAGAAGACTGGTTAATGAACCAATATTACTTCTTCTACAAAGCTCCTTTTTTTTTTCTTTTAAAATTGATTAGTTAATCAGGCATAGTATGGACCACAAATTAATTAACTGAGGCTTCCAATTATAATATTAATTCACAAATGATGAAATTATCATATCATAATAAATTACAAATTGTTCCACTAAAGATTTGTAATAGCACTCCTTAATTTAATTCAAAATCTATCATTACATCTTATTTTGCTTTCCATGTTAGAATTACCGATACTAATCAATTAAATTAAGTTCTCTAAAAAATTTAACTCATTGATTAATTTAATCCATTATTTATAATGCTTAACTTATTTCATATGATGAATATAAATTCACCAATAGGGTTTTCATGCAAAAAACTTATAAGCAACCATAAAGGGGTGTCTCCAATCTCAAGTTCGAGACATGGTTCTATGAACAAATTATTATTTCATTATGTAATTTGTCATCATCCAGTCTATTAAGAATATATTGACTCTTAATAGAGTCTCACATTTTAATAGATTAAAATAATTAATCAAACTACATATATCATAATAATTATGTCAAGACTAAGACCATAAGTACATGTAATGGACTAGAGAAGTCATTTATTAATATTCAAAACATAAATGAACATCTCTAATTGGTCCATTCAATACATACAAAATGTACTAGCACAAGAAATTAAAATATTACCTCTCCTATAATTAAGATCAAATTATATTTAATCTTGCACTATAATCATCAAGATGTTTTTCCCACCTCATCTTTAATTGTGAACATAAAAACTGACAATTTTAATCCTCTGTGCATGAGTTAAAATACTCTATACACAAAATTGTCTACTATATAAGTAAGGACATGCATGTTAACACAATAATCTATTAAAATAAAATTTTTATTAACATAATAAATTGTCTTTAGACAGGATGAAAATATAATAATATAACATAAATTAGCCTCGGTAAAGTCCATCTTGTTGCAATAGGAATGAAAAAAAAATAAGTTTTGGCTAATGTGATAAAGATACCAATTAGTGTTCCAAAGAAAGGACAAAGGAAAAAGAATCAAATTTCACTCATTTTCAGGTAAGATTTACTTAGCTCGCTCCTTGCTCGCAGAGCAGCTTACCAATAAAAAGAGAAGCCTTATCGAATTCGAATCAATGACTTAATCCTCTTTCTTAAGGGCCTTTAAAGACCGTCCATTATCAGACTCTTCTTATTTATACTTTTTTATTCACCGGGCTTGGATCGAGGAAAGCAGGCTTGACAGCTTTGTGGGATGGGTCCGTGCATGTAGGCTTGAGTATTCTTAACGTGCGCTATTTGACGAGTCAGTACATGGATATCACGAGTTCATTGGCATAAGCTTAGGCCTATTTTGTAAGTGGGCAGTCTTTGGCAGACTTGGAGATTCAATTAAGGGGAGCGGTCTCATAAATCGACTATTGGTGGAATCATGCTATCTTAGATTAGGGATGATAATTCAATATATCGGAAAGACGCTAGGCAAAAAGGTTAGTAAGAATATATGGTTAAGAGTATATCCTAACAACTTAATGCATAGTCATATTTATATGGCGCTAATCCTGATTCAAATTAAACAGACTAAGGTTTTCTTTATGTCTAGACCCTTATCCAAAATAGATTGTCCAATGCCTCTTGGACATTAAGTTGGGACGAGTAGGCATCTTAGGAAATGTTAGTTTTATCATTTTCTTTGGTGCACTTCTAGGATTAATAACTTATAACCAAACTAGGTGGGTAGATAGTTGAAAATGATGCAAGTTGATCCGAGTTGAATCCGACAATGCAACATATGACATTGTCATCTACTAATAAGTCGGGTGTTGATCCAAATAGGATAAAATCAACTCCTTGTCCAAATCTTCTCAATCAACTTTTCTTCTCTTTTATATTGTGTGTTTAATTATTTAGGATAGTTTAGGTTTATTATTTAAATAAATCATTTTACTATACAAATTGTGTTCCTCTTATCTTCTCGCTTTTTTGATTCACATTTTTATGCATTTTATTACTTTATCACCTAGATAATTACTAATTTGAACATAACTGAGTTGCATGTTTGGTATATTATTTTTTAAACATTTAGTTATTAACTAAAGGAATATAAAATGATCAACCTTTTGTTTATCATGTAAACTACCCCATGTAACATATGAATTCGGCTGAAACCCATATTTGTGGACATCAAACGATTCTTAATACCCTTCTTTCAAGGTAACTTGAACCTATACCTAATTTCTTCTGATGTAGATAATAATAAAATAAATTCATTGTTAGTTTAGAATGGTGCCCTATCCCACCTGAATTCGTTTGGTGACTACTCATCTCTTTAAACCATTCCTAAAAGAGTTACCATGTTAAATCTCATTTTACACGAGAAAAATAGAGCACGACAGCATGGATACTCTGGTGGGGATACTTAGGTTCTTGACATTACAAATTTTTGTATTATGTGGCACTTTATTCTTTCTTTCTATTGGTTTGAATTTTATTTAGCTTTTTCCTTTAATTGTTGTTTTGGGCATTTTGATTTTCCATTATTTCATGTTAATCCCCTTTATTTATTTCCCTAAAGAGTGTTTCTACTTTCATGTCCATCCATTTCCCTTTACCTTTTTGCTTGTCTATATGTTATGTCTTATTTTTTGATATCTTTTCAATAGTACATTTATTTGTTTTCTTACTTTTATCATGTCCCTTGTATTGTTCAACTTGTTACTATTTTACCTTATGTGATATGTGTTATTGCTTTATATAATGGGTATTCCACTCATACCTTCCTCCACTTGGAACTTGTTTTTAAAATGAATGGTTGGATGGTTGCACATATGTTTATTTTCTAAAACACTAGAAAATTTCTTATGAATCGATAGATCAGCGGTGCATCGACAGTCATGTGCTTTTCCACTTTGAAGTTGTCCACTTGAGATAACCATGCCAAAACACCACTCTTATTCTTAAATTCTAACCGCTTGTTCCCTTGCTAAGGTATAAGCATCCCCAAAGCTTGGGATGTCTTGTTAAGAAAACCTTGCCTTAAGTTCTTAGGGATTTCATAATCATGAAAAGTATGTCTTTATGATTGATGTTCATTTTGAGAGATAAATGTCTAAAAATTATCATTTGCTCTTATAGGGTACGGTAGGCAAACCTTTGTTCTCCAGGCACTACAAAAAAAGAGTCAAATTGTGGGAGTTAATTTTATGATTTGCGACGGTTACGACCCCGTAATTAATTTGCGGCAGTTATTGACCCCCGCTATTCTAAATTTAGTTCTCTTTATAATAAATTTTTATTTAAAATTTGCAGGGGTTAAAATCTCCGCTATTGTTTTTTTTTTTTTTTTTAAGTTTAATAGGGCTCATCAATTTTCAATAACTAATTATAGATTCTAATTTTAGCTCAAATTTAATTATTTCTTTAGGCATAACCTACAATCCAATATTTGTTCAATTCATATATCATTAATACAACATAATTAATTAAACATTGTAATTAACAAGCATATCAAAAATACATTGAACATTAAACTAAATTTTCAACATTAACATTTTTAAACTCTAAATTTTCAACATTAACTAGTATCTTCAAACTCCAAAATCAAATTTAAATATAAAACCGTCAATATTCAAGACAATTAAATCATCACAATTGAATATCCAAGACAATTTGCAATGAAATCGACGAATGTCATTAGGATCACTATATCACATGATGATGATGATATAACAGAGCCTTCAACACTGACAGCAAAACTGCTTCTAATAGATTTCTTTCTCATAAGATTGAAGAAATCATTCCGACTCTGAGCTTGGGATGATAGTTTCTTTTCCACCATTGTCCCAATAGGTTTGGGTCCAGAGGCAGAGGAAGCAGCAATATTTGCGGGAGGAATGGTCAGGACATTTGACCCTTTGCTGTGTGTCTTTGGGCTCAAGCTACTGTTCATACCAGAAGAAACACCATTCCTCTCTTGTTGGCTTAAAGACGTGAAGCTTGCTTGAGAGACTGTTATTAACAGGAGGAGACGATGAGACAGTTTGCTGCAACAACTCAACCTTGGTTCTTGGTTTATCAGAAGGATTTGACACCTGAAAAAAGATTGCAGGAATGCATCTTAACAAGACAACAATTCATGTCTTACATATGATTAATGGCATCTACGGGGAGAAAAGCTAGGTGGTTAGCAAAATTGGGCTGAAATGAATTACTAAATAAAGCTCCAGAAGTCACAAAAGGGACTGTGAAAATCACATACAGTATTCTACCAAAACAATCAAATTTTATGCATTCTCTAAAATGAGCAACCACAATGAATTTCTTCCATCTTTCACTTAATACTTCTTTCCATAACTTCCGATCGCTAACTTAGTCATCACTCATAATTCTCCCTCCAACACCTTCAGAAAGGCTTGCCATATGTTGCGATAATAGAGTAGCACATAGATTGTTTAGGCATAGGAAAGCATACATGGATGGTACTCTCTACAATAAGAATATGTATATAATTCTAAATAATGCCTATAAAAATGAAATTTTACAACAAAAGATGCAATCCTGATATTACATGGATCACACTTTGTAGTTTGCACATTATATACATGAGGCCTTCTCAAATACAAACCACCAGCAAGGACTGCACGGTGAAAACTTTGGTCCCTTCTTTTAAGAGGTAATGTATTCCTAGGAATCTAGGCGTTTGTGCAGAATAAGTGGACTTCATTAAATTATGAATAGTAACTTCCAGTAGTTTGGTCTGGTTTGCAGGAAGATAAAGTGACATAAGCTTCTCTTTCTTCAGAAGAGGCACATTGACAAGGAAAAGTATACCTTAGAACCTTGAGGACGATACAGAAGCACATATTAGGTGAAGTGAAGTGCTCAACACGTTTTGACCCTCACCTATGGGCTTAAGGGCGCTTTGACAACACTGCTTGTTTGACGCAACAACTAAAGAAACATTTTGCTAAAAGATTTGCATCTCGCTTGGCTATGACTACTTACTTTTAAGTGTAACATACTCCCATACCCATCAGTTGCCAGGACAATGGTTGTTGGTTGAACTCAATATGGTGTGTGAATTTCAGGGTTTTGAAAGTACAAGTCGGCTCCAATTTAAACTTCTTTTTCACGGTAACTCCAAATTTAGTTTTTATTTCATCAACTGGGATATAAGATAAAATTATAATCGGCCTGAGATACAAAGCCAAGGAAAATTATACAATCCTAAAATAACTTTCAGCAATTGAGTTCAATGTCATGGAGGAGACAGAGAATCCAAACTCACTAGCCACAGTTATTATGTTTAGGATTAAAACCAAGATCCAATTCATCAGTTGTACGAATTATGAATTAAATCGTGATCTATAAAATAGCTTTAGAAGCTGAGCTCAAAAGCTTTAAGACACAGAATTGAAATCTACGGGCCACATTTACTAGATTGAGGACTAAAACCAAGAGCAAATTCACTAATTCTCCTAGTTATGAATTAAATGATGAATCTGTAACATAGTTAAAAAAAACATAACTGATTGTATTAGGAAAATCTTAAGATACAGTTCATTTATAACTGAACAAAGGTACAGATAACTTCTAAGTTTCTAACATCACCAAAAAGGTTATTAGATTGTTTTTTCTTCCACCCAAATGTTCAAGAAGAAAAACATGAAGGCACGAATTTTCTTTTACTTTTTTGGTAAGAATTTTCTTGTTACACACTATCATGGCTTTTTTTCTTTCTGATAAAATAATACACAGATAAATTTTTCAAGCATCAACAATTGAAACAACCAAAATACACATTTTTAACTTTCGAAGAGTAGGCTGGATCGAGAGAAGGAGAATGCAAGGTCGGTGAGATGGCTGCTAATGTTTAATAATATATCTAACTTCTGTCTTACTTTCTCACTGAAGGAGAAATGAATGGGAAAAAGAATAGACAAGCCAATACAAGAAATAGCTATCTTGAAGTGAACAACCGATTCTATTTACGTGACGGGTAAATGCATATCCAAACAATCCTAAAATAAACAGAAACCAGGGGTAATGAAATTATCAGGTTATAAACAGGCGTGAAATAATTCACATTCATTTACCCTAAGTTCCTTCTCATTAACTGGTTTTCCTAATTCAAACAGAATAAAGTGATTTTATATAGCAAATAATCCAGTTTTAGAAACTATATCCATGAAGTTCATGTTCATACAAATTCACAACTGGAAGGAAGTTGGAAGAAAATTCAACTATACATACTTGTAGATCTTAAGAGCTTCCAATGCCACCGCGCATGCAACAGGATGCCCAGAATAAGTGAATCCATGTGAAAAGAAACCTAGTTACAGAAAAAAATTCAGCACTTTGGCTAACAGACAAAAGGAAATGATTTGATATCCTAGCAAATAAATAGAATGCTCACGAATTTTATTGCTTTGAGGATATATTACATCAGAAATTTCAGGGCTTACAAGAACAACTCCAATTGGAATATATGCAGAAGAAAGAGCCTGAAAATATTTCAGGAAGGAAAATTTATACATCCATCTATAAGTTGGTATAGCTGAGATGTATTTTACTTACCTTTGCAAATGAGACAAGATCATGTTTGATGTTATACTTGTCACAGCTAAACATTGTTCCGAGCCTCCCCAAAGCACAGATGACCTCATCTGCAATGAAAAGAATGTCATATTTCTTCACTACAACTTGGATCTATAAATGAACGGGAGAAAATGCTATTTCAGTAATGTATAAGTATAATTTGAAGGAACTAAAGATAGATAATTGCAAAAACTGTCAGAAATAAAATAAAGAATTTGTAGCTGCAAGATTCCTCATAGGTCATAGCATTATGTACCAGCAAGGATGATTTCTCTCAACAAGCCACCACAAAATTCTCTATTGCTGCTAATTCTCAATTCATGGCAAAATCAAACGCAGATATGCTTGGGTGTGCAGACAGAAAGAGGCTATCAGTTACATCCTTCTTTGACAATGACAGTAAGCATAAAGTTTTGGTTGCCAGATTCATCCTTGTTTTCAAGATAATCAATTGCTCAAAGGTGATATTTCAGTTAGGAAAAGTAACATTTGATAGTTGAGATTGTTTTTCACACACGCGATAACTCAGCTATTAAACTCCAAAAACCGCCCCTTTCAAACACATATAAAAAAGAGTGTTAATTGCTAGTTTACCTAAGGCTTAGAGAAAACGCCAACACTTTTAGTATGCGAATTTTCAGTCTCAACAACGTCAACAACAACATTAGTAGTACCAGGTAACACCGGTGGACTGACATCAAGCATAATACTAACAGATTCAAAATATCAAGCCGTTGAAGTCTACCATTAGCAATACTAGCAGCCTTAAGTAAGTCTTGTAGTGTTGAAGCAGTTTTTAGGGCTTCTAATTCAACTTCAATAAGTGATTCTTATAGGTACTCGTTCCGAAGATAATCGATGGAATAAATTCTCCATTTTAACCCTATCAGAATGCATTCCAGATTCTTAAAGAATGAAACTTCAAAGTTTCTTAAAGAATAGTGGATTGCCTTCATTCTTTGGCACCACACAATGAAAAGAACTCTTACATCCTACATTGATCATATGCTAAGCAATAATGCAAAAAAATTAGCAATGCAAAACCGATATCGCTTCCTCCTACTAAAATGAAAAGGAACAGAAAAAGGGCAAAGAAAACTACCTTATCAAAATAGGTAGCTGGAGAAGATATGACTCCTCCTGCTCCCATGACTTGTTCAACAATGAAAGAAGCTATCTGAGGTGAAAAAGCAAATTAATCAGAAGCAATAAATCACCCTCAATACACAAACCAAATAGCAGGAATTGAAGTTGATGGGAGTTACAGCTTGCTATTTCAATAGCAATGGTCGGCCGACCGGAGTCAATTTGGGGGAAAACGAGAGAGAGGGTCGATTTGGGGGAAAATGAGAGGGAAATGTTTTGGCCAAGAGGGAAAATTGTTTGGCAATTAAAAAAAAAAAAGGGAAAATGTTATTTTAAAAGCATAAGCGCTATTTTGTTTTATTGATAGTGGGGGTTTAAAACCCCGTAACTGATAGCGGAGGTTTAAAACCCTTGCAAATTTATAAATTTTAATGATAATTTTTTAACCCCTACATTTCATATAATTTTACGGAGGTTAAAATAATCTCCGCAAATAAACCTCCGTAATTTTACCCATTTTTTGTAGTGAGGTTCAATGGAACCACTCACTTTATATCCAAGGTTCAGTATGATTTGGTTCATGCTGAAGTAGATGAGGTCTTTGTGGCTAGACATGGGTTCAAAAGGTCAAATAGTGGTAAGAAAGGTATTGGGGAGCTCGCCATCTCTTATGCAAGTCAACCCATGCAGGGAACACAATAAGGCTACTACTGTATTTTGGGATGAAAAAAGGTTTGTATTTAGGTTTGGTGATGGTGAAATGACCCAACTTCTTGAGGAAATCAGAGGATATGCTTAAGATATGAATTTTTTGCAAAAATATGTCTACCTTAGAAGATGTTCAAGACAAATTAGGGCTTCAAGATAGTGTGTGGTGTCATATGTGATGAAATTCAAAATTCTGACAAGATATTTGTTTGACAAATTTTGAAATAATTATGGTCGAGAAGCATCTAAAGCGGAGAGTCCGAATCCTAAGTCATGAGAGTGTAAGAAAATTTTTCCATTTATTGTCTACTTCTTAGAAATGGTGGTCTTTACAAATGGAGTGAAAGAAGTCATACATACTCATTTAAATAATATGATCGGTGCTTTGTGTAATGGCGACAGAGGCCTTTGAACGATTGTACCCATGATCTTAGCCGACATCTATTAGGTTCTTGTATGTTGTAAGAATGAGGGCAAACGATTTGAAGAATGTAACCTATTGTTACAATAGTGGTTGATCGAGCACCTCTAAGAGATTCATGGTTTACAAATAATGCATAAATCCATTGGGGTTGATAATATTGCCACACACCAATTTTGAGTTATCATGGGGATCAAGAGAATTAAGAGACCAAATAAGGTAGAAAAGTGGGGTCAAATGTTGAGTGCCTTGACTAAAGCTTCTTTTCAATGGATGTTTGATTGGTTCCTAGTATAGACTTTGTGATATACAATTAGCATCAAGTCTACTTGATTTTGATAGGACTTTACAACCAGCTATTTCCACTAAGACAATTTAAGATATTAAAGAATTACACGTTCTATTCTAGATTAAGCAGGTCTAATTTAGGGAATTATCAATAAGCTAACAAAAAAAGACAATTTGGAATTCATCATAGTTCTCACATTTATTTGGAAGACACATTTCAGATTCAACCATATTCTCCAGTGAGCGTGATAAGATAAGCGATAAGGAAATAAAGAATACCAAAAGTAACCAACATGGATGAACATCGAGTTGACTACTACGATAAAAAATTTGACATGCTATTGATATTACCAAGACATAGGGTAATAAGAATTTTATCAAACCTAAAAGGTATTAAACAGGTTATGTCATAGGCTATAATAGTTGCATACTAAATTAAAGAATAATGTGAGTTTGAGTGTTAAAAAGGCAAACCATATTAGTGACTAAGAAGATGAGGTGCAAGTTCTGTACCACAAGTTTAAGAAAAGAGCTTTGGAATATAAGATGTGACATTACAAATTACATGATGATAATGCAAAAGATATAGCAAAAATAGTCAAGGATTTACAATTTTGGAGGCACCGTGCTTCGAGTGTATAAGAAAAGGCGCAATAGCTCCCTAAGAAGTTTTACCAACAAGGAAAAGAACGTCATGCCATAGGAATTATAGGACGAATATGGCCATTATCATGTCTCCTTACTAGTCGCCATCGCATTGCCAAATCTTTAGAGGACGTCAAGAATGAAAACAAAGAAGAGAACATTTTCAGAATTTAGTTTATTTCTCATTATTGTTTGTTTGTATTTTCAATTTTTGAGATAATTTAATTTTATAAATATTTAATATTTTGGGGTTTATTTATATGAGCAAATGACAACATTTTATGACATATTTATCTCTCAAACAACTAGTCCCACTTCTGGCTCAAAAGAGGCTCCTAAAATAGGAAACCTCAATAATATGTTTATTCTGTGTTGTTTTTATTACTTTCCTTATACCATTAATGTACTAATTCTTAATTTTGATGCTTTCTCTTATTGTTTTTTCCTTTCCAAATGTTGATTTGTGCACTCTATCTTATCATACACGATCAAAAGGGACTCATCCTCTTCTTCTTACAAGTCTAAGTCACAAAGGTAAAGAGAAAATAGTAGACTATCGCAATGCCAAAAACAAACATGGTGCTAGTAAAGAAGGAGAAAGTGTCATGGGACATAATGGGATTATTCTAAGAATGGAACAATGGATCCTCAATATACAAGTGAAGTTGGCACAGGTGTGCAAAATGGTCAATCTTTTTTTCCCTTAACACCACTATCTAACCACAGGTTGACGGTCATACGGTCATGCAAACCCAATATTTATTCCTACCCAATATATTCAAAATGCTAAATATTCAACTCACTTACCTCCAAAGAATCATTCAAACCCTATATATACCTCTTAAAATGTCTAAAATGTTCCGTTCACTAATGTATCCTACCACCAAGAATCAAGAATCCACTCTTTGAACCCCATCTATGCCAAAACAACCTATTCACCTATCCTAGTATGCATCTAGTCCTTCAAAAAATTACCTTATGATGTGATCTGTGGTTGGGAACCTAAAGTAACTTTAGAAAAGTAAGAAATTGAGGGGAATTAGTTATGAATATCTATGTACACACCTTGATGTGGAGTTATTAATGGGGTACAAACCTCCAAAGTTCAAGTTGTATAATGGGATCGAAGATCCCAAGGCATATATGCACATGTATTGTCATAAGTTGGTAAGAGTTAAGAAAAATGAGAATATAAGGATTAAAATATTCATGAGAAATCTCACTGGAGAGGCTTTAACTTTGTATATTGATAAGGGTGCAAATAAACGGGTAGTTGGATCTATATGGTGTCTTATTTCATGGAGGACTTTGGGTTAATCATTGACAATGCCCCCAACTAGTTCTCTATGCAGACTTTGAAATAGAAACCAAATGAGTCATTCAGGGACTATTCTATAAGATAGAGGTCTAAGGCTGCAAGGTATCAATATCCTAATAGAAGAATCTCAAATGAAGGAATATTTTATTTGCATGCAAGAACTATAATACCTTGGAAAAATAATGACCGTCGTAGATAAAATTTTTTGCTAAAACCATCAAGGTAGGAGAAATTCTAGAGGAGAGTCTCAAGAATGGTAGAATAATCAATCTAAAAGCTTTATAGGCTACCAATAAAGCCTCTCCTGGGAATAAGAGAAAGAAAAAGGTGGGTACCATTATGGTAGCCTAGGCTTCAAAAAGTGTTCCCAATTATCAAACCCCTATTGTACCTCCACAGCCCTGTCCACAATCTTCAATACCATACCCAATGTCTCCTTAATAAGTGCAACCTCTATTGCGATATCAAACCCATTATACCAATCCCACTCTATATCAAATACATCCACAATTCCAAAGTCTTGTTTAACCCATGTACAACGCCCAGCTTGCTTATGTCCAAACACCATATTATTATTCATAATGAAATTACAAACCCAAAAACCACCTTTTAGAAAAAATAATACACCCCTAAAGATAGCCCACAATCTAGTTATATGAGAGGCTTAGAGAAGTGTCTACCTCACATCCATCCCTGTTGTACCTATTAATACCCAACTTGAGCAGTACAATACTAACAAGGTTTGTGTTTATCACTCTGGGATGAAAAAGCATCCCATACAGGTGTATTTCTCCTTGAAAAATAAAATTCAAACGTTGATTAATACCAAGGCCATTAAACTTAAAGATTTGATGTCGAATATCACAAACAATCCACTTTCGGATCATTAAGTGAACATGCTTAACATTTATGAGGATGTAGACATGGAGAATTCCATCTAGTTCATTTAGAAGGAGAAGGGTGTAGCTACTAGTACAAATAAATGAGAACCATTTGAGGTCTAGGTAGCAATGCCTAAGCCTTCTTTCATAATCGTTCTGATCCATCTCAACTATTTTTAATTCTCATGCAACTCTTTAGAACTATGAGCAGAATACTTCAGGAAAAGAAAAGATAGTTAAGAAAGACATTGCACAAGGGATAACTAGTTAGAAAATTATTTATCTACTAAAAAGTATGACCCAAGAGAGTTTTAAAAGGGGAAATTTGCCTATTGTAAAAATACAAGAAAATGATATATGGAAGAAGGCGCACAAAAAGGATTACTCGATGGTAGATTAGATGAATAAGACCATATCTTAAATGTCTATCATGACATTGTTGTAGACTTCTAACCATCATAAAAAGTCTTTAATGAGCGTACTAAGTGAAGCCTACATACCGGCTACCATAATAGGTAGATAAATAGCCTAAATGGTCGGGCAAGTTTTTGAGCCATACACGATATCCTTCATAAGGATGATCTACCACCTGAAGGAAGGTCACATAACAAAGCTTTTCATGCCATAATTTCGTACAAAGAAAAAGTGATATCCTAAGTGCTTATTTATATAGGTTTTGGGATTAAACATTTGTCCTTTGGTATGTTGACAAGGTTGGAAGTCAATTTGGATAGGATTAAAATCCAAAAGATGAACATGAAGGCATTTAATGGAACTTAGAGAGATACTATTGGATAAATTACATTGAACATGGTGATGAGTCCTATCACTTTTCCAATAACATTCAAAATGATGGATATTCCTATTTCTTACAACCTATTGCTTGGAATGACATGGATTTACATAGCTGGTGCAGTCTCCTCGACATAACACCAACATCTCTAGTTTAAATTTGATCATCAAGAGGTAATGATACATGGTGATAGGGTCATCTTATCTATACCATTAAGGGAAAAGAAAGACTTGATAGGAAAATGTTCCATATATTAGAGCTAGTTGAAAACATAAAAAAAAAGTCATAGTAGAAGCGTAAGGGTGAGAGAATATTGTTCAAGTTTTGATATGAACTAGGTAAAGGTCTTAGAGAAAGGTTGTAGGGAATAACCGATCATATAGGGAAACATTCCCAAAATATCATATTTGGTTTGTGTTATGTGTATACTGCACATGAGTACCTTGACTAGAGTCCACCTAAGGATGGTTGATTACCCGTTGCTAGATTCCCTGCTGTTGTATCAAACTTTCCCTCTGTAGATTTCCTGACAATGGTGAAGATGAGGTGATGGAGAGCTTGAGGTTTTTGTTTTTAACGGAGAATGTAGATTGTAATGTCATCATCAATTGAAGTAGTTAACAAAATACTATGCTGAACTATAGGACCACTACTCCATCCAGTCTTTGTATAGCACTTGGGTAACTTGAAAGATTTTTATTTATCTTATTGTTAAAAATAAACAGACTCAATTTTGAGATCAGTCAACAATTTTTCATCCTTTTTTTAAAAGGCATCATGTATTGAGATATTCAGTATTATTTGAATTAATAAAACCTTGTTTATTGGTTTATTGTTACTCTTTATTTTTGTTTCTTTCAGCAAAATCACTTTTAAAAATGTTGAATTTGAGTCTGTGTCATATAATAAGACCATGAAACAAAATATAATTGAATTAAAAGAAATGAGAGAAGATAAGGTCCTCGAGGAATTTGTTAGATAGCTTGAGGATTTTAAAGATAAGTCCAAGGAGAATCTAATAGATCTAGAAGGATTAAATATACGGGATTCTAAGATAGTAAAAGAAACCCATGTCAGCATCTATTTAGTTAAGGACAAGAAAAAGGACTATGTTTGGTACTTAAAACAACACCCTGATGTCTTTATTTGGTATAATGCTGACATGACAGGACTAAGTACTTCAACAGTAGCCTATAGGTTGCCCGCTAATCCATCTTGTCCTTCTGTCAAACTGAAAATAAGAAAATACAAGCCTGATCTAAGTCTAAAAATCAATGAGGAAATCTCAAAGAAAATTGAGGCCGGCATTCTTCATGTAATGAAGTATTCGATTTGGTTATGTGCCTATCACTAAGAATATGGAAAGGTCCAAGTTTGTATGGATTATAGGGATCTCAATAAAGCTAGCCCAAAGGGTGTTTTTCCACTCCCCAATATACATATTTTTATTGATATTGTGTCTAGAATGAGACAGAGTTATTTTTGGATTAATTTACTGTTATCATCAGATTAAGGTGCATGAAGATGACACTGCTAAAACCACATTCATCACTCTGAAGGGGGTTTGCTACTATAAGTTCATGCTATTTAGGTTGAAAATATTATAGCCACATATAGAAGGACCATGACTACTCTGTTCTATGACATTATCCACAAGAAAATTGATATTTGTGTGGACAGCGCATCATCAAGTCAAAAAGGGTACAAATCATTTGACAGATCTTAAGAAATTTTTTAACAATCCGAGAAAGTACAATCTGAAGTTGAATCTGTCAAAGTGTGTCTTCGGGTTTCCTATAGAAAAGTTCTTGCTCTTTATTATTGGCCTTTGAGGAATAGAATTGGATCTAATAAAGATCAAATCCATCCAGGATCTTCCACCATGCAAAAGCAAGAAAGAGATGATGAGTTTCTTAGGTTACCTTAACTATATTAGACATTTCATAGCCCAGTCCACTATTATTTGTGAGCTAATTTTCAAGTTGTTAAAGAGGGATACTGTAATAGAATAGATAACAGAATACCAGTAGCCATTTCATAAAATTAATCATTCTTTGTCTAATCCTCCCATTGTCTAATCCTCCCATTCTGGTTCCTCCTAAACTTAGTAGATTATTTGTATTGTATTTTTCTGTAATGGATAATGTTTTGGTTGTATTCTTGAGAAACATGATGAAACAGGTAGGAAGGAAAAATAATCTACTACATGAGCAAGAAGTTTTACATTATATGAGGCTCGATATTCTTTATTGAAGTGAACATGTTGTGATTTGACCTTTGTATATTAGAAACTAAGTCACTATCTCTACACACACTACTTCTTGATCTCTAGAATGTATATGTTAAAGTGCATATTTTAGAAATTGATGCCTACTAGGAATTTAGTTAAATGGCAAATACTATTAATTGAGTTTGATGTAGTATTTATCATGCAAAAGGCTATAAAAACATAAGCACTAGTAGATCATTTTGTTGGAAATTTAGTGGAAGAAGAGTATAGGACATTGAAGTCTTACTTTCCTTATAAAGAAGTGGTACTCATGGGGGAAGATATCTCTGAAGAATATGATGGTTGGAGATTATCCTTTGATAGATCTGCAAATTTCAAAGGAGTAGGTATTGGCACTATTTCGGTCTCAGAGATTACTCAATATTATCTTGTGTCATCCAATCTTGGATTCCCTTACACCAACAATGGCTGAATATGAATCTTTCATTTTAGGGCTTCATTTGGAAACTGATTTGAATGCCTAAGAAATATTGTTCATTAGAGATTCAAATTTGCTGATTGATTAAGTATAGGGTGAGTGGTCCATAAAAAATATAATGATTTTACTGTATATAAATTGTGTAGAATAACTATCTAAGAGGTTGTAAAAGATAGAGTTCAAGCAAGTCCTACGTATCAAGACCGAGTTTGCAGAGGCCTTGTCCACTTTTTCCTTTATGATATAGAATCTAGATAAGATTTTTATTTAACGTATTCCCATCCATTTACAGAAGTAGCCCATATATTATTTTTATGTTGAGGAGGAATTGGATTAAAAGTGATGGTATACAAATATACATAGATATTTGAAGAATGGAGATTATCCAAAAAATGCGATAAGTGTCAATAATGCACCATTCGGAGGTTTAATTCTTTTTAAATAAAGAAATATTATCAAGGAAGACTCTTGATTTACGGTTGTTAAGGTGCATCAAAGGTAGATAAGTATCTAAATTGATTGAAGAGGTACATGTTTGAACATGGAGTCTACATATGAATGGACTTATGTTGGCAAAAAATATACTGAGATCAGGTTGCATTTGGCTGACTATAGGAACCGACTACATTTTTTATGTGCAGAAGTCACATTTGTGTAAAACTTATGTCGATATGATTTGAGTTCTTCCAAATAAGCTATATGTCACTAGCTAAGAGCTCTATGTCACTAGCTCACTTTGGACCTTTGAAGCTTGGTGCATAGATGTCATTGGTCTTATTGAAACATCCACATCAAATGGTCATAGATTTGTTCTTGTTGTAATTTATTACTTTACTAAGTGGATTGAATCCATCTTTCATAGGTCAATCACAAAAAAGGTCATGGATGATTTTGTTTGAAATCACATTATTTGCAAATTTGGAGTTTGAGTCAATCTCTACGGATAATAGAGTCAACCGCAATTGGGATTTGATGAGAACAACATGTGAGAAGTTAAAAATCAAGTATCAAAATTCCACATCATATAGATCACAAATGAATGGAGCATTAGAGACTGTGAACAAGAAAATCAAAAGGATACTGCAGAAGGTGATTGTTAATTACAAATATTTTGCATGAAAAGCTACCTTTTTCATTAATGAGATATCAGACAAAAATCAAAACTTACACTATCACCATACCCTATCATTTGGTTTATGGAAGATAAGCAGTGATACTTGCTGAGATAAAATACCGTATTTAAGAATAATCTAAAAAGCATAAATGATTGATGTTGAATGGGTGCAAATTTATAGAGCCATGATGAATGGTTACCCTATTTTGGATAATATTTTTACTTTTTGTATGTGAAAAGTCAAATTTATAGAAAAATAGAGAAAATAACCGAAAAGTTGTGTTGACGACGAGCTGTCAACATGTTTATGAACTGTCAACTCTCTTTGTCAATATGAAGTATAGGTGGAGGCTATTGAAGACTCTAGTTAATGGGACATCAACTAGTTAAAAACACATCAACCATTTTTTTAAACAAAAAACAAAATATTGTGAGCAGAGGACCTAGTATACAATGCACGTTGACGAGTTGCCAACCAGTTGACGAGCCATCAATTTGGCCATCAACTGTGAGCGGCCAAATTTGATATGTTAATTTAAATTTTGAATTCCTCTACTATAAATAGAAACTTTCAGGGTATTCTCATTATCTTTGGAATATTTTCCTTGAGATGTTATTGAAACAGAAGATATTGATGTTTGAATTTTATTCTTGGGTATTGTAATACCCCAAACAATCCAAACCAATATTAGATCCATGTACCAAGCTCATGCATAGTACATAATGATTATTTTATAGTTTTATGATTAAGTTAGATGTATGTTAAGGCTTCAAATAACTCCCAGCTATCAGAAGAATCAAAACATTCCTTACCGATTGAATTCTTGAGAAGGATATTGGTATAGTCAACTTCAAACGAGCATATCTCTCATTATACTTGGAATTTTTGAGCTCATCACCTATCAGCAGATAGATAATTGAATTATATTTCCAACAACACCTATTTTTCCTAAATTTGATATCGGAGCAAAGAGTTATTCTTATTTTACTCCAGCATGTCAGGCTGGAAACAGTGTGACGACATTCGTGGTAGCTTACCATATTTGTGACGCCCTATCACGAAGGTCGTCAGCCTTAGGCAGAAACCAGCTCCTAAGTGACAACATTCGTGGTAGATTACCACATTTGTGATACCTTATTATGAAGGTCGTCAGCCCTAGGCAGTATCCATCTTCTGTGTGACGACATTTTTGACGGTTTACCGTATTTTTGACGCCATGTCACAAATGTCGTCAGCCTTAGGCAGAATCCAGCTTCTGTGTGAAGACATTTTTGATGTATTACCATATTTTTGATTCCATGTCACAAATGTCGTCAGCCTTAGGTAGAATCCAGCTTCTGTGTGATGACATTTTTGACGGCTTACCACATTTTTGACGCCTTGTTACAAATGTCGTCAGCTATTATTTTCAGCAATTGGGAATTTATTTCTTAAGGGAATTTTGGTCTTTCCCCTTCACTTCCCATGACTTATAACCCTCAAGGAACGCATTATCTTCCATTCTCTTTAGTTCAAAAATCTCAAAAGGCTCTCTCATACACTTTCAACCACAAGATTTGGGTTTCCTCTCAAGATTATCTCCTCAGGAACAAGACCATTCTTTCCCAAATGGGTTAAATCCAAGTCAAGAAAAATCAAGGGCAAGCCTAAGGAATTCTTCAAGAACCTTCAGAAACATTAGATCTCTTTCAAGATTCAATCATTAAGGTATGCGTAGTGTTCATCTATGGATCTAATCCATTCATAGATCTCAAGAACCATGTTTTAAATATTATTTTGTAAACTTTTTGAGGTGATATGAGTATGTACATGTTGACAATTGTTGTTTAAGTTTCAATGTGATGTCTAAAGGTGTTTTCATGGAATATATATGTTTGTTAATTGAAAATCATAAACTTTAGGTGGTTTAATATGGTGCAAGTATAAAACCCACCTATGCCTTAAAGAATGCATGAAAGGTGTTTGATAAAATACTTAGGATGCTAGAAATTCATGTTTTGTATGGTTTTATGATGTCTAAATGACAAGTTCATGTTAGCTATATACTTCAATATGAATTCCATGCTTTTTATGTATTGCTATTGTGGTGGTATGAAGCATGCAAGATAATGGAGATATACAATATGTACACGAAATATATCCATGCATTCCCTACAATGTTTAAGATGTTGAATAACTATATGAAATATGATATCCCCTACTTATGATATTATGAATTGTGGACTCAAATCTTGTGATCAAGTCATGTCGTGTGTATCAGTTTCCTTCTATTGAGTCTTGGACGTATTCGTACCCGAAAAACATAGTTGTATGCCTAGAGCCATGTCATGTTGTCATGATAAGCTCAGTCAAGCTATAATCTATAGAACTCAGTCAGTCATGTGAATCAGGAAACCTCAGAGATCTCATGATCTCAGTTAACTCTCATATAATAGTAATACTCCATCAGTCAAGGAAAGTCAGTTAATCTGTCCATGTACAGTCAGTTGAATCATGTTTAGTCTCTTTAGATGGGAGTAGAAGTTAGCACCGAGTGAACCCAAGGAAGGAGACTCACCTACCAGTTTAGGGTGTGTTTCTTCGCAGTCATCTTTATGTTCCAGAACTACGTAGCCAGCGTAGGTTGAGACATCTTAGCCGATCAGATTAGGGTTGATGAGGTGGCTTAACCTATCAGTTTAGGGTCCCACCATTCTTACTTTGAGTACCTGCCAGATAAGGGTCACTCACAACTGTCCTTACGAGTGGCGCGGTATTGACACCTCTCTAGTCGGGGTAGAGATTGGACCCCAACTTAGCCGTAATGGTATACATGAGGTATGTCGATTAAATAACTACCTCCCACAATTTTAGAATTAGTCTCAGTAAAAGAACTCAGATAGGTCTTCAGATTTCAGTATATCAGGACTGCCAGATACAGTCAGACTCAGTTACAGTACGAAACTCAGATAGTTCCATCAGATTCAAGATTGTCAGATACAGTCGCCCATGTTATCAGAATTTCAGTATCAATCATGTTAGCCATCAGTAAACCATGTATTAGCATACAGAACTAGCTATCATGCACCCACAATTTCAGTTACTATGTGCGAACGTCTGTACTCTTACGTTCATATCAGTCAGACAGTTAGCATTGTTCATACATGTAAACCCTTTGCATTAGCCTACCTTACTCGTATACTCAGTACTCCAGTTGTACTGACGCATTTGCACTATGGTGCTTTCTTTTCATGTTACACCATAGGTTCAGAGACACGAGCTCCAGACCAGCAGTAGCAATGACATTTCCAGTCATAGAGATTTAGTGAGCCCTCTTCATTCGAGGATAATATGATTTGATTTATTTATTATTATTTTAGCCAGTTATCAGTTTACAGAGTTAGTTAGAGACATGTTCCTTTAACTCCTTATTCAGACAGTACTTAAAGGCTTTCAGTTTCAGTGTTCAGACTTATGTTCATATTTTGTTCAGTTTTTAGCTATTTTAGGTATCTTTCACCCATGTGGAATATGTTTTGATAGATTCTTTATTCAGTTGAATCTTATGGCCTGCATGTTCATGTTTTCTGCATTATTACGTTATATATACAGTGTACAAGTATAGATATCAGTCATGGATTAGCTTGTGGTCCCTCGGGGTCATGAGCACCGTGTAGCATTTTGATTTAGAAAATTGGGACATTACAAACTTGGTATTAGAGCCTAAGGTTTAATAGAGTCCTAGGAATTTTGAAAGCCGCATCTAGTAGAGTCTTGTGCATGAGTGTATTGTGCGCCATATTTATGTACAAGAGGCTATAAGATATTTTAGGAACAGTTTACCTTCTTCTAGTATTCATGTCATGCTAGTGAGCATAATCTCAAGTTAAACACCCAGTCTAATCCTTTCTTCTCTTGTTTCAGAATATGGCCCCAACGTGAAGAAACCAACCAACTCCTCAGCTCGAAGATCCTTTGGCCGAACATGTTTTTCATATAGAGTTTAGAGCCGCATTCACCACACTTGCTCAGTCTGTGGCTGCCTAAAATGAAAGGCCACCAGCTATTTCGGCCAATCTAGTGGCAAATTCTGCAGCAGCTTAGATTTGGGACTTCACCTGAATGAACCCTCCATCTTTCCATTAGTCTAAGTCTAATGAAAACCCTCAAGAGTTCATTGACCAAGTTCAGAAGGTCATTGACATCATAGGTGTTACTTCTATTCAGAGTGTTGAGTTAGCCATATATTAGTTGCAAGATATGGCTCACACTTGGTACAACCAGTGAAAGTCCGAGAGGGTAGATGACACAGGTCCCATTGGGTGGGAGGAATTTGTCACAGCTTTCTTAGACAGATTCTTTCCCCAAGAGCTGAGGAAAGCCAAAGTTCTTGAGTTCATCAACCTTAGGTAGGGAAATATGATGGTTAGGGAGTATTCTCTCAGATTTACTCAGCTAGCCAGGTATGCCCCTCATGTGGTTGCAGACAATAGGGATAAAATGAGCAAGTTCATGTCAGGAATGAACGATAGCATGGGGAATGAGTGTATATCTGCGATGCTGGACAGTGATATGACCTTCGCTAGACTAATGAACCATGCTCAGCAGATAGAGGAGTAGAAGGTTAGGACTAGAGAGAGGCAGAATAAGAGAGCAAAATCAGCCAGTTTCAGTTTTGCTCAGACCAAATCAGAGGGAGAAAATCGTTCGCAGTTTTATCCTAAGTCAGCAGTTCTAACTCCTTTCTCTGCTAGTGCCCTAGTGCCAAAGTTCAGGGACGGTAATAGAGATAGAGAGCCAAGCTCTAAATCTCAGGGCAGTTTTACAGTCCTGAACAAACCCCCTTTATCAGACTTGTGGTAAGAACCACAAGGGTATTTGTAGAGACGGTAGTGATGTATGTTTTGGTTTTGGTAAGCCAGGCCACAGGATTAGGGAGTGTCTTCAGCCAAGCCCTCAGGGTCAGCAAAATTGTTCCACAGATTAGTCCGGTCACCATAAATAGCAGGGTGCCACTTCCAGTGCTACTAGTGGGCAACACCCAAATAGAATTTATGCTCTTCAAACCCGATAGGATCAGGAAAATTCTCCTGATGTCGTTACTGGTATGTTACAGATTTCTGTGTTCATGTTTATGCTTTGCTAGACCCAGGTGCATCCTTGTCTTTTGTCACTCCATACATAGCAGGCGATTTTAGAACCAGTCCCAAAATTTTAGTAGAGCCTTTTTCAGTCTCTACCTCAGTGGGTAAAACTATCATAGCTCAGCGGGTATACAAGAACTGCCCGGTTATGATATTTCAGAAATCCATATCAGCAGATTTAGTTGAGTTAAAGATGACTAATATTGATGTCATTCTCAGCATGGTTTGGCTTCATTCTTGCTATGCCATAGTCGACTACAGAAACAGGATAGTTCAATTTTAGTTCCTGAATGAGCCCGTCCTAGAGTGGAAGGGTAGCACTTCGTCTTTCAGGGGTCATCTTATTTCCTACCTTCAAGCAAAAAAAATAATTTCTAGGGTGTGTGTGTATCATATCATGCATGTTAAGGATTCTAGTTCTGAATCTCCCAGTCTTGAATCAGTCCCAGTGGTTAATGAATATTTAGACGACTTTCTCGAAGATCTTCTAAGCATTTCTTCTAACAGAGAAATAGACTTCGGCATAGACCTTCTCCCAGATACTCAGCCTATTTTTATTCCGCCATACAGAATGGCACCAACAAAACTCAAGAAACTAAAAGATCAAATGAAGGATCTATTAGATAAGGGATTCATCAGGCCCAATGTATCCCCATGTGGTGTGCCAGTCTTATTCGTGCACAAGAAAGACGGTTCTCTCAAAATGTGTATTGATTACCATCAGCTCAATAAAGTCTCGGTCAAGAACAAGTATCCGCTGCCTAGGATAGACAACTTGCTTGACCAACTTTAGGGTGCCAGTTATTTCTTCAAGATAGACCGCAGATCAGCTATCATCAGCTCAGAATTAGAGAATGTGACATTCCAAAGACACTTTTCATACTCGATATGGTCACTTTGAATTTCTAATCATGTCCTTTGGTCTTACCAATGCCCCTGCAGCTTTCATGGACTTGGTGAACCGGGTGTTCAAGAAGTACTTGGACATATTCGTCATAGTCTTCATAGATGATATTCTGGTCTATTCTCGCACAGAGCGTGATCAATCAGACCATCTCATAATTATTCTTTAGACTCTCAGGGATCACCAGTTGTTTGCCAAGTTCAGTAAGTGTGCATGTTGGCTAAGATCAGTAGCATTCCTTGGCCACATTATTTTTGGTGATGGCATTAGAGTAGATCCTCAGAAAACCGAAACGGTAAGAAATTGGCCTCGCCCTGTCTCTCCATCAGATATCAGAAGTTTCTTAGATTCGGTTGGCTACTACCAATGTTTTGTCGAGGAATTTTCTTCTATTGCATCTCCTATTTCCAGATTGACTCAAAATAAGGTCAAGTTTCAGTGGTCAGAACCTTACAAGAAGAGTTTTCAGGAGTTAAAGACTTGACTCACCTCAGCTCCAGTTTTAGCACTTCTCGATGATTCCAATGGATTCATAGTATATTGTGATGCATCCAGAGTAGGTTTAGGTTGTGTCCTCATACAACATGGTAGAGTCATAGCCTACGCCTCCAGATAGTTAAAGCCCCATGAGAAGAATTATCCTACTCATGGCCTTGAGTTAGCAGCAGTTGTCTTTGCCTTAAAGATTTGGAGGCATTATCGATATGGTGTTCATGTAGACATCTTCAAAGATCATAAGAGCCTTCAGTATGTATTTTCCCAAAAAGATCTCAATCTTTATTAGAGAAGGTGGCTAGAGCTCTTGAAGGATTATGACATGAGTGTCCTTTATTATCTTGGCAAGGCCAATGTAGTGGCCGACGCACTCAGTAGACTGTCCATGGGTAGTGTTTCCCATGTTGAGGATAGTAAGAAGAAATTAGCTCAGGAGATTCATCAGCTTACCAGACTAGGCGTTCCCTTAGTCGACTTTTCAAAGGGTGGTGTATGTGTTCAGAGTAGTTCAGAGTCATCTCTAGTTTTCGAGGTGAAAGAGAAGCAAGACAGGGATCCTAGACTTGTTAAGCTAAAAGAGTCAGTTCAGAGTTAGGAAGTAGAGGTTTTCTCCTAAGGGGGATATGGTGTTCTTTATTGTCAGGGTTGTCTGTGTGTTCTCGGTGTAGATGACTTGAGGCAGCGAATTCTTGCAGAAGCGCATGGTGCACAATACTCTATTCATCCAGGGGCCACTAAGATGTACCATGACTTGTGGGAGATCTATTGGTGGAGTGGGATGAAGAGGGACGTTGCAGAGTTTGTGGCTAAGTTCTCTACATGTCAGCAGGTTAAGATAGAGCATTAGAAACCTAGTGGTTCCATGCAGGAGTTTACTATTCCTATTTGGAAGTGGGAAGAAGTGAACATGGACTTCGTGATGGGTTTTCCTAGAACTTGTCATCGGCATGATTCAGTTTGGGTTATTATAGATAGAATGACCAAGTTGGTCAGATTACACGGTGTTACCTCATCTATCATCTTAGACATAGGTACCCAGTTCACCTCTCACTTCTGGAAAGCATTCCAAAAGGGTCTCGATACCCAAGTTTATCTCAGTACAATGTTTCATCCTCAGACAGATGGTCAAGCATAAAGAACCATTTAGACTCTTGATGATATGGTAAGAGCATGTGTAATTGATTTCAAGGGAAGTTGGGATGACCACTTGGCCTTGGTTGAGTTTGCATACAATAATAACTATCATTCCAGTATTCAGATGGCTCCATTCGAAGCTCTCTATGGTAGGAGATGTAGATCTCCGATCGATTGGTTCAAATTTATTGAGACCATAGTCACAGGGCATGACTTAGTATTCGATACCTTAGAGAAATTTTAGTTGATCAGAGAAAGACTTCGGACAGCTCAGAGCTGACAGAAGTCTTATGCGGATGTTCGTAGAAAGTATCTTAAATTTGAGGTCGATGACTATGTCTATCTCAAGATCTCTCCAATAAAGGGAGTGAAGAGATTCAAAAAGAAGGGAAAGCTCAGTTCCCGATATTTTGGTCCCTTCAGGATCTTAGTCTCTTCGGCAAGGTAGCCTATGAGATCGAATTGCCTTCAGATCTAGCCTCAGTCCATCCAGTCTTCCATGTCTTTTTGCTCAAGAAGTGCATAGATGACCCAACAGTTGTAGTCCCTATTTAGAGCGTTGACATTCAGAATAGCCTCTCTTATGAAGAGATTCCAATCGAAATCCTCGACTATCAGAATTGTAGGCCGAGGAACAAAGAAGTCCCTTTAGTCAAGGTTCTTTGGTGGAATCAGTCCATGGAGGGAGCTACTTGGGAAGCAGAAGCAGACATGCGAACCAAGCACCCTCATCTTTTCTCTACTAATTAAGACTTATCTAGAGGTAACCATTTTCCTTAAGCTTATTCAATTACATGTTAAAAATTTCAGTATAAAATTGGTATCAAGTATCAGTGCATAGCTTATCATGCATTCATGAGGTCAGCTTATCAGTCATGTATCAGATATGTATGTTCAGTTGGGCTATATTCAGTTTAAAATTCAATTTAGTCCTAAAATCATGTGCCAGTTGAGCATAATCAGTGTATGCATTATTTTATCTTTTCTCCCCTCTTAAGCAGTCATCATTCGAGGATGAATGTTCCCAAGGGAGAGATATTGTAATACCCCAAAAAATCCAAACCAATATTAGAGCCATGTACTAAACTCATGCATAGTACATCATGGTTATTTTATATTTTTATTATTAAGTTAGATGTATATTAAGGCTTAAAATAACTCCCAGCTATCAGACGAATCAAAACATTCCTTACCGATTGAATTCTTGAGAAGGATATTGGTATAGTCAACTTCAAACGAGCATATCTCTCATTATACTTGGAATTTTTGAGCTCATGACCTATCAACAGATAGATAATTGAATTAGATTTCCAACTATACAAATTTTACCTAAATTCAGTATCAGAGAAAAGAGTTATTCCTATTTTACTCCAGCATGTCAGACTGGAAACAGTGTGATAACATTCGTGGTAGCTTACCACATTTGTGATGCCCTATCACGAAGGTCGTCAGCCTTAGGCAGAAACCAGCTCTTAAGTGACGATTTTTATGGTATCTTACCACATTTGTGACATCCTATCAGGAAGGTCGTCAGCCCTAGGAAGTATCCAGCTTCTGTGTGACGACATTTTTGACGGCTTACCACATTTTTGACGCCATGTCACAAATGTTGTCGCCTTATGCAGAATCCAGCTTCTGTGTGATGACCATTTTGACCGATTACCATATTTTTGATTCCATGTCACAAATGTCATCAGCCTTGGACAAAATCCAACTTCTGTGTGACGATATTTTTGACGGCTTACCATATTTTTGACACCTTGTTACAAAAGTCGTCAGCTATTATTTTCAGCAACTGGGAATTTATTTCATAAGGGTATTTTGGCCTTTTTCCTTCACTTCCCATGACTTATAACCCTCGAGGAATGTATTCTCTTCCATTCTCTTTAGTTAAAACATCTCAAAAAGCTCTCTCATACACTTTCAAACACAAGATTAGGGTTTTCTCTTAAAATCATCTCCTCAGGAACAAAAGCATTCTTTCCCAAAGGGGTTAAACCCTAGTCAAGAAAAATTAAGGGCAAGCCTAAGGAATTCTTCAAGAACCTTCAAAAACATTAGATCTCTTTCAAGATTCAATCACTAAGGTATGCGTAGTGTTCATCCAAGGATCCAATCCGTTCATAGAGCTCAAGAACCATTTTTAAATATTATTTTGTAAACTTTTTGTGGTGATATGAGTATGTACATATTGACGATTGTTGTTTAAGTTTCAATATGATGTCTAAAGGTGTTTTCATGGAATATATATGTTTGTTAATTGAAAACCATAAACTTTAGGTGGTTTAATATAGTGCAAGTATGAAACCCACCTATGCCTTAAAGAATGAAAGCAAGGTGTTTGATAAAATTCTTAGGATGCTAGAAATTCATGTTTGTAAGGTTCTATGATGTCTAAATGACAAGTTCATGTTAGCTATATACTTCAATATGAATTCTATGCTTTTTATGTGTTGCTATTGTCGTGGTATAAAACATGCAAGCTAATGGAGATATACAATATGTACACAAAATATATCCATGCATTCCCTACAATGTTTAAGATGTTGAATAACTATATGAAATATGATATCCCCTACTTATGATATTATTAATTGTGGACTCAAATATTATGATCAAGTCATGTCGTGTGTGTCAGTTTCCTTCTATCGAGTCCTGGGGGTATTCGTACCCGAAAAACATAGTTGTATGCCTAGAGCCATGTCATGTTGTCACGATAATCTCAGTCAAGCTATAATCTATAAAACTCAGTCAGTCATGTGAATCAGGAAACCTCAGAAATCTCATGATCTCAGTTAACTCTCATATAATAGTACTACTCCATCAGTCAAGGAAAGTCAGTTAATCTGTCTATGTACAGTCGGTTGAATCATGTTTAGTCTCTTCAGATGGGAGTAGAATTTAGCACCAAGTGAACCCAAGGAAGGAGACTCACTTACCAGTTTAAGGTGTGTTTCTTAGCAGTCATCCTTGTGTTTCAGAACTATGTAGCTAGCGTAGGTTGAGACATCTTAGACTGTCAGATTAGGGTTGATGAGGTGGCTTAACTTGTCAATTTAGGGTCCCACCGTTCTCACTTTGAGTACCTGCCAGATAAGGGTCACTCACAACTGACCTTACGAGTGGCGCGGTATTAACACCCCTCTAGTCGGGGCAGAGATTGGACCCCAGCTTAGCCATAATGGTATACATGGGGCATGTTGGTTAAACAACTACCTCCCATAGTTTCAGAATCAGTCTCAGTAAAAAAACTCAGATAGGTCTTCAGATTTCAGTATATCAGGACTGCCAGATACAGTCAGACTCAGTTACAGTACGGAACTCAGATAGTTCCATCAGATTTAGGATTGTCAGATACAGTCTCCCATGTTATCAGAATTTCAGTATCAGTCATGTTATCCATCACTAAACCATGTATTATCATACAGGACTAGCTAACATGCACCCATAATTTCAGTTACTATGTGCGAACGTCTGTACTCTTACATTCATATCAGTCAGACAGTTAGCATTGTTCATACATGTAAACCCTTTGCATTAGCCTACCTTACTCGTATACTCAGTACTCCAGCTGTACTGACGTATTTGCACTATGGTGCTTTCTTTTCATGTTACACCATAGGTTCAGAAACATGAGCTCCAGACCAGCAGTAGCAATAACATTTCCAATCGTAGAGATTCAGTGAGCCTTCTTCATTCGAGGACAATATAATTTGATTTATTCATTATTATTTTAGCCAGTTATCAGTTTACAGAGTTAGTTGGAGATATGTTCCTTCAACTCCTTATTCGGACAGTACTTAGAGGCTTTCAGATTTAGTATTCAAAGTTATGTTCAGATTTGATTCAGTTTTCAGTTGTTTTGGGTATCTTTCACCCATATGGATATTATGTTTTGACAGATTCTTTATTCAGTTGAACCTTATGGCCTACATGTTCATGTTTTCCGCATTATTACGTTATATATGTAGTGTACAGGTACAGATATTAGTCATGGGTTAGCTTGTGGTCCCTCGGGGTCATGAGCATCGCGTAGCATTCTGATTCAAAAAATTGGGGCATTGCAGGTATTCTAGAAACTTTGTGGATCCTTGAAAAAGTATTGAAGTTTGATTCCATATTTTGTAAGAATAAATCTCCCATTTATTAACTTTTCCTCTATATTCTCTTATAAATTCATGTGTAGATAATCTCTTATAACTAGGATTGTTGGAGCCATGGTGAATTTATTGTTTGAATGTTTATTATAAGTGGGATTCAAATAATAATGGGATTTAAGTTTATAATTTTGTTATTTTACTAATTTCTATTGGTTTCAAATAGTAGAACATGCCAGGAAATAAATATAAAAGAATTATGTTCATTATATAAATGTTCATTAGCATTTAAGCTAGGTTTGGCATGTAGATATTTGTAAGAGTAGGTAGGTAGGTGAGGTATGTAATTTATAAATTTAATATACCAAAAATTTAAATTTATAATAAGTGCGAATTATTCAGTAGCAATAACAGATAAAAATATAGATAAATCATTAGTATTATATTGGAAAATAATAGGAATAGAACTAACCCCAGGATGTAAAATATTTACAGCAAGATGTAAGAATCTATACGTATTAATAACAAAACATAAAATAATGGGAAAAATAAAATTAATAAAATACAAATAGAAAGTCCTTTCGAACAATTTGTAAAAACAATTGATAAAAATGATTATAGTTACAAAGACATAGATATAGAAGAAGATTTAGAAATAATAAATGATAGAATAAGTACAACAAAAAGAATAGCTGATGAAAAACTAGAATCATCAAGCTCATAATAAAGAACAAGTTATGAAACAACTTCAACAGTTAATTTAAATCAATTTTATATAACAGGAACAATAAATGAAAAAGAATATTTAATACTCTTAAACACATGACAAGAAGAAAATTATATAGCAAAATATCTAGTAAAAAGTGAAGAAATAAAATCTAATAGTAATATATACCCAAATCTACCAAGGAGTCTAATAAACATTAAAGATACGACAGAAAATGAAATAATAATAGGAGTCAGAAAAACAAAAATAAAATTTAAAATAAAGGAAGAAATGTCAAAATCAGACAAAATATTAGGAATAAAATGGCTAGAACAAGTAAAACCATACAATATAGAACATACACAATTATCTATAACATATAATAAAGAAAAATTATTAATAAAAAGGGCTTTGACATGATATGAAAATATATGTACTTGTAAAAATAATAGTAGAAGGATATTATAATAGATATTATACACCTATGATAGATACAGAAGAAGAAGCAAACTTATGTAGATACAACTGTTTACCAGAAAGTAAATAGGATAAATTAAAAACACTAATAGTAGTCAAAGGATTTAATAATGAAGGAAGTTTAATTACATATAAAGCTAAAAATGTAAAAATATAGATATGGGATAAAATAATAACAGTAGAAGAAATCTATAATTATGAACTAACATCAAAAGATATGCTTTTAGGAATGCCATTTTTAGATAAATTATACCCACATATAATAACTAAAATAGATTGGTGGTTGAAACCGGTGAGGCAAGAAAGCCGTGATAGGGGAGTAGCCAGAGTAGAGGCGTTGTTTAAGGAAAAAGTATCCAGATTACCATGCTAATAGTGATCGAAGAACATGTTATTTAAGAATAATCTAGTATATAGTAATCTAAAATGATCATATTTTGTTATGTGTATGATTGAAGGGAATATTTGAAAAAAGCATCATATGAAAAATGAATACTTATTTATCTGACGAAATGGTAGATAAATTTAAAATACTTATTTTGTATATACTTAGGAATATATAAATTGTAGATATAGGAATATTTTATAACTTGACTAAATTACATGATTGATAAACGTTACGGGTTTTATGGAGTGTCCCAACGTCTCCTTTTAGCTCTGGAATTTTGATGTCTTTTGATCGACATAGCTATGCACACTGCTGATTTAACTGATTCATAGCTTTAGACTTCAGTTAAACTTCATTAGTCTTTAGCTTTTCTATTTCATTACCCATACTGCCCACTTTCATTGAAAGCGTAGTTAGGGTTTTGAGTATTTTTTCTAAAGCATCATCTTCTATTATATCGGTCTGTGTAGCTTTGTCTTGATATGTAATCTGCAATAACATTTTTTTAGTACTAATTACTTCAATTGTAAATGTAAAATTTAATATATTTAATACTAGTCTCCGAATCTCTTTCAATGTAACTGAATTTTGTATTTTCTTTGTTAACTACCAGCGTACTTGTGTATTATCTGTTCGTACAATAAACTTGTTATATACAATATATGGCTCAAATGCTAGTAAACATTTATGTAATGAACATAATTCTTTTCTATTTATTTCTCATTTTATTTCTGTTTCATTAAACGTACCTGAGTAGTATCTACAATGATGTTCTAATTTTTCTTCTTTATATCTATATTTAAGTACTCCTCCATAACTATATTCACTAGCATCTGCTTCTATTATATATATAAATTTTTTATTTTCGTCTGGGAATTGTAATTTTGGTAACTCTTTACAAAGTATTTTTATTTTCTGAACTTGTTTTTTATCTTCTTCATTGTAATTATATTCTATATCCTTTTTTTAATTATTTCTGTAATGGCTTTAGGTTTTCTGCTAATTTTGGTATATATTCTCTTACTTGGTTTACTAATCCTATAAATCATTGTAATATCTTTTTTGTATCTAATTTTTCTTTTTAATTTATTATTTTTTGTACTATATGTTGTTGCATTTTTACTCCACTTTTATCTATTTGTATTCCTAAAAACTCTATATGCTCCACCTTTTGCATATCTACAGTCTATTACATGTTCTCATATCTACCTATAGGTAAAGTTCTCGTAAAAGAGTTAGAGAAAAACAAAGTTGGCTATACGAAGAAATTAATTATAGAAACCAGCTTAGAAAAGAAAGAAAACAATTAAAAGAAAGATTAATTTGGATAGATAAAACCATGAAACAACTAGAACTAAAAGACAGTTTGGAATATAATTTAGACATAGAATTATTCATAGAAGAAAAAGACAGGATAATTAACGAAATAGATAACCTAGAATTTAATATCAGATATAGTACAATTAGAATAAATTATTATAAAAAAATTTGCAGTATTACAACTACTTTAGGATAAAATGATAATCTATGAATATTTAAAATATTGGAGACAAGATATGGAAGAAATAAGATTAACAGAAATACTTATGAAAGAGAATTTAATTGAATATTTTAGAACAAAAGATATAGAATATTTAGAATACCTTCAAAATAATATACAAGAATTACAAAGACTAAGAGAAAAAAACTAAAGAATATTACAGTGAAGCATTTAATCACCCCCCAACATATGAACATCAATAAAACTAAAATAAATAAATTAAAAATAAAAATATTTAGAAAAGTTAAGAAACATTCACGCACAAATAAACATGATTGTCAAGAATTTATGAATTTAGCTATTCATAATCGTAAATAAATATACCTGTTCTGGTAGGTTTGATAATTCTGGGCTTTGTTTATCCATAGCTTTTCCTTAGAAATATATCTATTTTTTATTAAATATTCAAAATTTTTTTGTGTATAAGAGGGAAGGCTTTCTTTCAGCACGTGAAAGTCTTGCCTTTAACTTGCCAAAGGCTTACATATTTATAGCCTAAAAGAAAATACGTAAACTATCTGCTACTTTACACGTATCCTAAAGTAATAATTTCCTTTTCCTATGACAAGAACTAATACTAAAAAGTCAAAAAACCACTAACTCAAAATGAAATTGTAATGCCCCAAGATCCCATCCCGAGACGTCAGACGGTGCTTATGAACTCGAAGGACCATAAGCTAACTCTTTAGTGATATCTGTACCTGTACACTGCATAATATCTGAAATAAATGCGGAAACTAGCCATAAGGTTCAACACATCTATGAATACTCATAATACAGAAAATTGAATACTAATACATCCGTCTGAAAAACTCTAAACTATCTGAACTGCGGAGTTGATAGGACAGGTCCCCAACTAACTCCATCAACTGAAAATAAACAAAGACTAGAGCAATAATAGTAAACTAAAATTCATTCTCGAAAGAAGAGGACTCACTAGTACTGCTGCTGACTGGGACTGAACTGCTGAGGATACTCTGGATCCTGTGCCTCTGAACCTATGGTGTCAAATAAAACACCATAGCGCAATTGCGTCAGTACAGGAATGTACCGAGTATGCAGACGAGGTAGGATAATGCAAGGACTCATGCATGCACAATATCTAAACTGAATAATCATGAAGATGCCGCATGAGAACACATACATGAATGCACAGACCATAAACACAATCACTGTAACTCTAGATACTGAAACTCAGATACCACTTTACTGTAGATTGAACTCACTACTGATACTGAGATACTGAATCACTGAATTATCTGATACTGATAACTAAGAGTCTGGATGTACTTACATCAAGGATTGAATTCTGAGCTTACTACTTTCGACTGACAGAATTAGAGATCAACTTTTCTAACAGATTATTCCGAAAGCAATTATCAATGATAAGAAGTATGATCATGTCCAAATCTGACAACAATAATACTCAACAGAATCTGAGATGAAGATCAAGCCTATCTGACGGGAGATCTCTAGATATGATAATAAGAATACTCAACATGGTCTGAGACTGAGATCAAGCCTCTTAGAAGGGAGATCTCTAGATATGATTATAAGAATCTGTATATGAGACCAAAACTATCTGACGGGATAGTCCATGAATTAATGAAACTATCTGAGTTCCTCATTGAGATAGGTGACTGTACCACACAGTCTTGATTTCTGAAAATTGATACTGAAACTGCAACTGTGGGAAGTAGTTACTTAACTGACATGCACCAACCTACAACAGGTGGGGTTTAACCTATAACCCCAGCTGGAAGGGTGTCAATACCGTGGGTCGAGTAAAGACCTCTCTGGTCAAGCCTCTCTGACGGGATGATCCTCGTAGAAAGTGGACCTGAGGCAATATAATAGTCAAACCTCTTTAGCGGTGACAATTTCTACTGACGAGGACTCCTGCATCTTGCTCTGGCTACGCAGTTCTGGAGTTCATAGATTGCTCCTAACGACTCGACCTTTCTGACGGGGAGCCATCATCCCTTCCCTTGCTCGGTGCTAGTTTCTACTTCCAATTAAAAGACTCTGAACTAAAATATTAAATGAACACAATTGAACTGAATCTGATACTAATCATGTTAATCAAAAGATCTGACTAAGTTACACTGAGATTACTTAGTTCCGTATCTGACAAAAAAGGTATCGAATCATGGTATCTGACTGACGATACAGAGCTTGAATAGATTACTCTCGCTTCTAAGATTAGAATTGAATCACTTGAATACTATTAGATCTGAGCTGATATAGGACTGAGGCTTGATTACTAGAGATACAAAGATTACAGAGATAACTGAGATTACTGAGCTTTCTTAAGTTCTGCACTTATCTGAGGATATAGAGTTCTATAGTTCACTGAGTTCCGAGAATCATGGCTTTACTGAAATTATCGAGAAACTGACACGAGCTTTAGACAACAACTCTATTGTCGGGTATAAATACCCCCAGGACTCGATAACATAAAAGTAAAGCATAATCATTCTTGACTAGTCATCACCACAATCATTCATTCGTCATCACAAGCATTCGTTCATCATCACAAGCATTCATTTATCATCACAATCATTAAAGTATCTCATAGTCATTAAGACATCACCTCAAGCATTTAAGGATCATAAACATCTATTCATCATCACAATCGTCAAGGGGTCACTTTAAGCATCTCTGAATCACAATCATATAATAATGTAAGGGAAACATGCTACTAGATCGTACTCCATTTAAAAATGTTTTACCTCAACTATTTCATACCTAAATCAGTCTTGACATGTGTTTAGATATCACATGGCTTGGGGAAACTTCATACTATCATGTCTTAACGTACTTGCTAACTACTTAGCATGTATTAAAAACTTAGCATATATCAAGAGAACATAATTGGGGAATTTACTACTATCACATCTCCACTTATTCACTAAGGTCTTTTAACAAACACTAGACATGCACGGGTTCACACTTATTTGGGGATTTCCTACTACCATGGAATAATTCATTCACCTGGGCATTTTATCAAACACTAGGCATGCATAAACTAACTCACAATTTGGGGTTTCATCTTCAACATGCTGCAATAGCCCTTATGCTTCACCTAAGCTCTTTATCAAACCTAGGGGGAACATTCTTTTCTTATTCAACCATTTCTACACCCATTTGACATGAACACATCACATAAAAAGCAACATAAGAAGATTCATCACAAATATCACATGGATTCCCCCTACTAGGGTCAAGGCTCATGAATCTTGTAAATAAACATGAATCAAAACTCAACAATACATGTAACATCAATTTCAACACATACAAATCATTAACAACTCATAAACATAAAAATCTTTGAGTTTTGAAAAGGGTTCTTGAGTTTCTTAGATGAAAGAGATGAATTCTAATGCTTGAGACTTTATCACAATCATATTAGAATTCGATATATACAAAGAGTTATGATCGATTAAAGTTGACCAAAGTTTTGACGCTCACTAAAACTTGAACGATAAGAAAGCTTTCAACTTGTCCTTAAGTTAGGGGACCTTTGTGATCTTAATTCATGCTCAAATAGATTCCCACATGATTCAAAGTATTTCATACTTGGGAAGATATTTTTGAAACGTTTATACTCGGATTTTTTGCTTTACCAAATACGCTCTAAGGCTTAGACTGGAAGAGGATTTTGTGGGGCATTACAGAAATTGAATTCAAATGTAATTTTTCTTAAGTGTTAAAGAATTAAGGTATTAACCACCTAATTTAGGTTGAGAAACACTTAGGCGAGCATTAGGCATCAATATCTTATTATATACTAATGTCGTGAGAATCCTACTCAACAATCAGTATATAATTGTGACATCAGCCATGGTAGATATAACCTTAGTTCAAATTTAACTCCAATTTATATTTGTATAATTAAAGTTGTTTTCTAAAAAAAATTGGCATATTGCTTACAAGTTGTCATTACAAGACTACCCAATTTATGTAAATCATCGAATATCAGTCATTTAAACCACATACATCTTAATTAACACCATATACCTTATAGGATATGATACCAACCTCTGTTGGGTTATATATTTGACAACAACAACTTATGCTTTATTAAAGGGAGTTGTAGTTTAGGTGTATCAAATTTTGGCATCATTGTTGGGAATAAGATTGCCAATTAAGTTTATGTGCCTAATTTCACATTAAGTCCTATTTCCTAATTTAACTTTTATTTGTTTATTTTGTGTTTGCAGGATGTTAGTTACACATGCCATGAAATCGTCATTCAGGTAAACCTTTACTAACTTTTTATTCTAAAATTCCTAAATCTTTGAGGAGAATATGAAAGTATAAAAAGAGGCACAGTAATTGGATTCACTTGCTACAACCCACCAACAAAACTTTGGTGCACCTAGTCGTGTTTAGAATTATGAGAATGAAGATTTGGGTGATCTTATGAATGACCAATGAGTGGATAATATTGCTCCAGCCAATCAAAATCAATAAATATTGTCAAGTCGTGATGGCGCCTACTTTAACCCATGAATAGGCAAGCCAAGCTATAGTCCGGAATGATAGGTAACGGGATAATAGGCAGAGACCAAATAAAAGATCACGTATGATGATAACAACAACAATAATAAGTGAAAACTAATAAGAGAGCATATATATATATATTAAATCAAAATGAGAGGAGGAAAAAGGACCAACTAAACAAATGATTCCCTCCCAAGACTTGATAAGGTCAGTACTAGAGCCACTACTAACAGGTACCTAGAGTACTTACAAAAAATCTAAAATGTACACAATATACACAAGCAGTCTTGAGTACAAAAGACTAACTAGAGTAAATAGAGGAGACCAGCCTCGGACGACAGTAAACTCACCCTGCTCTTAATAAGTACTGGAAGTTAGGAGTCACGTCAATGTCGACTGCTAGTACCCGAATATGCATAAGGAAAAAGATGCAGAAGTGTAGTATGCGTACCAAAGTAAAGCAACGAGTACTCAGTAGGCATCATCGGCCGACTGAGCTCAATACAAAAAAGGTATAACTACAATGTGAAGAGGTAATTCAAGTCAACAGTAAAGGGACAGAAAGGGTAAACAACTGCCAAGCTATGCTAATGAGATAAAGGAATAAATGTAAGCAATACAGAAAATAAATAATGCAGTAATGACAGAAAAGTTAAACATAACCTATCTGGGCCCCCATAAGCCCGCTAAGCACACTGAAGAAGACAATTAACCCAACCGTACCCCCATAAGCCGATGGTACACAGAAGTAATGAAAATAAACATAAATAATCTATAACTGCGCTAATCCCAATAAATCATGATAGTCATCTAGATGTGCACTGGACTTGAACCGAAACCAATGGGTAGTAACAAGTGGCCAGACACTAGACTCAAACTGGTAGTAATAGATAATTACAAGAGGACACGCGCCGGATTCAAATCGGACATTATGGGTAATAACGATAGGCCATATATATAGAACTCATAATCAAATGGCGGACTCAAATCGGAACTCAGAGGAATTAAAAACATAATTAAATGCCGAACTCAAATAGAAACTCATAGTAACATTAATAATTAAATGCCGAACTCAAATCAGAACTCATAGTAACAATAATAATCAAATGCTGGACTAGAACCGAAACTTATAGTAACCATACCCAATGGTGATATTAAATTCCATACCATATCATAACAATGTCAACGTCTAAATAATCATCCGTCAATTTTAATTAAAAAGGGATTAATTCAAGATTTTGCATTTTAGTTTCACGTCCTAATGTAATAATGCTATATTATATTAAAAGATAATATTACAGTATTTACTATAATGGGGTCTTAATCCGGGTAAATAAGATAGTTTATATAAATCAAATAATATGCATCTACAAGAACTAATCCAAAGCTAGCATAACAGTTTCAGTAAATAAGCTCAATCTAAAGGTAGGGTAAGCCTAGCCTACCTAGACGCCAACGCAAAAATCCTTTTCGTGAAGCCTTAAAATAACTCTAGTAGAACCTGAGCTTGAATAATTGATTCGGATAATTAACTTTAATTTGATTCTCAAATGATGCCAAAATATTTTCGCTCAACAACTGTTACTATAGAATATATATATATACGCAGTGTATGTTCACATATAGGAATACTAACACTTGATTGCCGTTTTGCTAAAAAGATTTTTACTTTTTTGAATGATACTACTACCAAGCATGATTGACAATATGTATGTATATATAGAAAGATGAGGACTTGTCCAAAAGTCCTACATAAGGACAAATGTGTGGCTGCTAACCTTTTTCTTTTCTTGCTGTCCATATTCCTTGCCACACATGCTGTGGCATTAGCCACAATTAGTAATTTTCTACATCACGTATATATTCGGGTATTGTATAAATTTGTGGTAAAATAATTATAATATTTTGAATATACCTTAATTAATAGAAAATTATTTCTAAAAAAAACTATATTATATAATAATAATATTTTAACATTTCTAAATTTACTATCTCCACTTAAAATATTAATAAATTATAAAAGTCTATTATAAAGTGATATGAATATATCATCACTTAAAATTTTTACCTATATCGAAAATATTCTAGAAGGGTACTAAATTATATTTCTACCAAATGCCAAATTAAATTAAATAATCCACAATTTATTAGATATCATTAAAATTAAACCAATGAACTGTCTGGGAATCGAACTATCAGTCCCAACAAGTCATAGATAATTTGGGGCAGTTATATAAAATCTCTGGATACCGAGAATATATGAAAAATACAAAAAATGACCATAAGGGTCATTACAACATCCAATACTAAAAGGATTTTCGTCCATGAAAGTAAAAGATTAGGAAATACCTGAAGGGTAAATCAGGTAGGGATACTGGGTGCGCATATCATGCTCGATCTCCCAAGTAGCCTCCTCAACTGGAAGGTGACACCACTGAACCATAACTACCAAAATATCCCTGGAGTGCAACCGCCTGATATCCCTTGCCAAACTAGACGCTGGCTCCTCTACAATTGCTAACCTCTCGACCAACTAAACCGAGTCTCATTGAAGTACGTGTGACTCATCTAGAATATACTGCCACAACATAGATACATGAAACACCAAGTGAATGGCTGAGAAGGCAGGTGGCAATGCCAACATATTAGCTACCTCCCCAACACTCTGTAGGATCTCAAAAGGTCCAATATATCTAGGGCTAAGCTTACCCCTACCCCCGAACCTCATCATGCCCTTCATAGGTGATACTCATAGAAAAACCCTATCACTAACTCTAAAACTTAAATGGATGATATCTGCCATCAGCGTAACTTCTCTGTCTGCTCTGAGCTACTCGTAGCCTATCCTGAATCACTCAAACCCAATCCAATGAATCACTAATCAAATCTATGCCACGAGGCCTAGCCTTAGAAGTCTCAAACCAACCAATAGGAGATTGACATTTTCTACCATACAATGCTTCAAATAGGGCCATCTGAATACTCAAGTGAAAGCTGTTATTATATGCAAACTCTGCCAAAGGTAGAAACTGGTCCCACTGACCTCCAAAATCTAACACACAAGCGCGTAACATATCTTCTAAGACCTGGATAGTTCGCTCTGACTGCCCATCCATTTGGGGATGAAAGGCTGTGTTAAGGTCAACCTGGGTCCCCAACTCCTCCTGAAATGCCCTCCAAAAGGTAGAAGTGAACTGAGAGCCTCAGTCGAAAATAATGGACATAGGGACCACATGTATACGAAGCACTTCCTAAATGTAAACACGAGCTAACCTCTTAGCACTGTAGGAAACTTGAACTTGGATAAAATATGCAGAATTGGTCAATCGATCCATGATGAACCAAATGCTATCTAAACCACACAAAGTACGAGGTAATCTACTTATGAAATCTATAGTAACTCTCTCCCATTCCCACTCAAGAATGGGTAGCTGCTGAAGAATCCACCAGGTCTCTGATGCTGGACCTTTACCTACTGACAACAAAGACATCAAGCCATAAATCCTGTTATATCTCTTCGCATACTACTCCACCAGTAATGCTGCCTCAAATCCCTATACATCTTAGCTGTACCGGGATGAATAAAGTATCTGGAGCTATGGGCCTTATAAAGAATCAACTAGATCAAATCTCCAACCCTTGGAACATAAATACGATCATCAAACCTCAAGACACCCTTAGAATCTAGGGTTCCCGCTGAGACTCACCCCTCAACACCTGCTCTTGAATGCTACGAAGTCTGCTATCCTTGTACTAATGACTTTGAATTTGCTCCAACAAGGTAGATCTGGCCTCAACATTAGCAATGATTCTTTGAGGGTCACAAATATCCAAACGAACCATCAAGTTAGCTAAGGACTGAATCTCCAAAGCCAACGGCTGCTGAGAAGCTGAAATAAAAGTTAAGCTACCATACTTACTGGCTTTCGACTCAAGGTATCCGCTATCACATTCTCCATGCCCGAATGGTAGAGAATAGAGATATCATAGTCCTTTAGTAATTAATCCACCTGTACTGCCTCGAATTAAGCTCCTTCTGGGTTATAATATACTAAAGACTGCTGTGATCAGTAAATATCTCACAGCAAACCCCATACAAATAATGTATCCAAATCCTAAGAGCAAATACTACCACTGCCAACTCTAAATCATGAGTGGGGTAGTTATGCTCATGCACCTTCAACTCTCTCGATGCATATGCAATAATACGGCTACACTGCATCAGAACACAACCCAAACCAACACTAGACACATCATAATAGATAGTAAAATCCTTACCCTTAGCAGGAAGAGTCAGAATAGGAGCTGAAGTAAGTAATTCCTTGAGCTTCATAAAGCTTGCCTCACAACTCCTAGACCACTGAAACAGAACCTCCTTCCTGGTCAATCTAGTCATAGGTGCTACAATAGAAAAAAATCCCTCAATGAACTACCTATAGTAACTTGCCAACCCAACAAAGCTGCGAATCTCAAAAAGTGACATAGGCCTAGACCAACTACGAATAGCCTCAATCTTGGCTGGGTCCACCATAATACTGTCTTTGGACACTATGTGACCCAAGAAAGCCACAGACTCAAGCCAAAACTCACACTATAAGAACTTGGCATAAAGCCCGTGGTCTCTCAAAGTGCGAAGTACAGTCCTCAAATGCTGCTTGTACTCTTCTTGGATCCTCGAATATACAAGAATGTCATCAATAAATACTATCACGAAAGAGTCTAAATATGGCCTAAACACGCGATTCCTCAGATCCATAAAAGCTACTAGAGCATTGGTCAACCTAAAAGACATCACTAGGAACTCAAAATGACCATAACGAGTCCTAAAGGCTATCTTAGAGATGTTCGCAGCCCTGACCCTCAACTGATGGTAACCAGACCTTAAATCTTTCTTAGAAAACACCGCCGTACCCTGAAGTTGATCAAACAAATCATTGATACAAGGCATAGGATACTTATTCTTTACAGTCACCTTATTCAACTGCCTGTAGTCGATACACATACACATGGAGCATCTTTCTTCTTAACAAATAGAATTGGGGCACCCCAAGGAGATGTACTCAGTCTGATAAAACCTTTACCCAGAAGATCTTGAAGCTAACTATTCAGCTCTTTCAACTCAACAGGAGCTATATAATATAGAGCCATAGAAATAAGTTGGGTGCCTAGCTTGGGGTCAATAATAAACTCTATATCACACTCAAGAGGAAGGACAGATAGGTCAGCTGGAAATACATCATAAAACTTATGAACAATAGGGACGGAGTTAAGTGGGGGACTCTTAGTACTAACATCCCAAACATATACAAGAAATAACTCACAACCCCTCGATATCATTCTCCTAGCCTGGATGTAAGAAATAATCCTCGTCGGTGCGCGGCTAACAGAACCTTGCCACACAACAGGGGGTATGCCAGGCAAAGCTAAAGTAACAATCTTAGCAAAATAATCTAAGATCGTATAGTAAGAAGACAACCAATCCATGCCTAGAATCATATCAAAATCTACCATATCTAGGATAATGAGGTTAATATGAGTATAAAACTCCTAAATAGTCACCGAACAAGATCTATATACCCTATCTACTACTAAAGAATCATGACTGGGGTGGCCACACAATATTGTATTGACAAACACTCCGAATATAAACCCAGTCGCGATGGAAAATAGCAGAAACATATGAAAATGTGGAATCAAGATCAAAATAAAGCCGAATCTAGCTGATGGGATATGAAGATCGTACCTATGATTATGGCATCTGAAGCCTCAGCCTATGGTCTACCTACTACATCATACAAATGACCCTGTTCACTACTGGACTGGGTGCCTGCCCGACCGCATACCCTACCTCCCTGTGGACTACCTCTAGAACCCTAGGAACTACCTATATAACCTTGTACACCACCCCTGCCTAACGGTGACATAGATCTGATCGGCTGCATAGCCAGAACTGAAGGTTCAATCATTCTATACTGAGGACACTTACGGGTAAAGTGACCAACAACCCCATAGTCATAACATGCCCTGGGCACCCTGCTCTATCTAGAAGGTCCGACGGACCCCAAATGGCCACCCCTACTTAACGATCTTGACTGAATAACTCTCTGTGGCTGGCTGCTGCTCTGACCATTAAAACTACTATAGATGGGCTGACCCCTATCGGATATCTAAAGCGATGCCTGAACTAGCTGACTAGGCTGACCTTCATGCTGGGAAGGCTGCTGATGAGGGTACCTACCATAAAATCCTTGGCCTGAGAACTGTGAACTGCTATAATAGCCATGGTAACGTGGTCTCTTATTGTTTCCCTCTTGGGTCTCACGATCCATCTCCTCTATGGAAAAAATATGCTCGGCTATCTCTAAAAAAGAATTCCCAGAAGTCATCAAACTCTGTGTAGCCTTACTGATTGACAATCTTAATCCCCTGACAAAACATCTAATCCACTCGTACTTTATATCTAGAATCATAGTGGCATGGCTAGCTAACTCATGGAATTTCACCTCATACTCAGCCACAGTCATAGAACCCTATATAAATGTGATAACTCATCCTGGAGATGTTCACGCATGCTACGAGGCATATACTTCCCCAAGAAAGCCTCAGAGAATTGAGTCCAAGTCACTGGTGGAGATCCAGTAGGCCTAGAATCAAGATAACCTCTCCACCACCTCCTTGATATTGTGTCAAACTAATAAGAAACAAAGTCTACTCCTCATGCCTCAACTAGCCTTAAATTCTATAACCGTTTCTCGCAACTAGATAGGAACTTATGAGCATCCTCTCCCGGGGTCCCGATAAACCTGGGTGAAATCAATCTAAAAAATGGATCCAACATCTTTTTCTTCTCTAAAGACATAACTGGCTGTGCTACTGTTGGCTGTGGGACTACTGGTGCTGGTGGAACCTTTACCCTAGGCACCGCTTTCGTAGGCTATGCCCCTAAATCATACTACCCTGTGCTGCTGGCTGAGCTCACACGGTCGGTGGACCACCAACTAACCCCAACAACTAAACTAGTGTATCCCAAAGAATCAATGAAAAATAGAGCCGAGTGGAGCCTAGGCTGCCTCCTAGCCCACCTGCTGATATGGCAAAATATATGGAGCTCTCTCAATCCCCGGAGCCATAATAGGATCGGGTGATGAATCCCTAGTCTGAGCTTAAATAGGGGTTGCTGCTCTACCTTATCCCTGATATTTAGGTTGACCTCGACCCCAAGCTAGAACTCTAGAAGCAGACCCGAGGTCCCAACCCCCTGCTCTCGAACCTCGCATCCTATCCATCTGCGTAAAGAGTGAACTAAATAAAAGAATACAACTAACCTAGACTCAACGTACAAAAATGGATCAAGAAAATGAGATTTTTACCTAAAAACGCTCTGTAGCATCCCAAGGATAGGATACGGACGTCTTCATACCGATTTGTGGGACTCTACTAAACATCGGATCCACTACTAACAATACCAGTAAGACCTAAGCTCTGATACAAAGAAGTCACGACCTAATTTCTCAAGTCGTGATGGCGCCTACTTTAACCCACCAGTAGGCAAGCCAAGCCATAGTCTGAAATGATAAGTAACGGGCTATCAGGCAGAGACCAAATAAAAGATCACGTATGATGATAACAACAACAATAATAAGTTAAAACTAAGAAGAGAGCATATATATTATATCAAAATGAGTGGAGGAAAAACGACCAACTATATAAATAAATCCCTCCCAAGACCTGATAAGGTTAGTACTAAAGCCACTACTAACAGGTACCCAAAGTATGAAACAAAAATCTAAAATGTGCACAATATATATAAGCAGTCTCAAGTGTCAAAGACTAACTAGATTAGATAGAGAAGGATTAGCCTCGGACGACAGCAAGCTCACCCTGCTCTAAATTAGTATTGGGAGGTAGGAGTCACATCAACGTCGACTGTTAATACCTGGATCTGTATCAGTAAAAAGATGCAGAAGTGTAGTATGAGTACCAAAGCAACGGGTACTCAGTAGGCATCATCGGTCGACTGAGCTCAATACAGATAAGGTATAGCTATAATGCGAAGAGGTAATCCAAGTCAATAGTAAATGGACAAAAAGGGTAAACAACTGCCAAGCTATACCAATGAGATAAAGGAATAAATGTAAGTGATACAGAAAATAAATAATGCAATAATGACAAAAAAGTCAAACATAACCTATCTGGGCCCCCATAAGCCCGCTAGGCACACTGAAGAAGACAATTAACCCAACTGTACCCTCATCAGCCGGTGGGACACATAAGTAATAAAAATAAACAAAAATAATCTATTACTGTGCTGATCCCAATAAATTATGATAGTCATCCAGATGTGCACCGAACTTGAACCGGCACCAATGGGTAGTAAAGAGAGGCAAGACACCGAACTCAAACCGGTAGTAGTGGATAATAATAAGAGGAAACATGCCAAATTTAAATCAGACATAGTGGGTAATAACGATAGGCCACATATATAGAACTCATAATCAGATGCCGTACTTGAACCAAAACTCAGAGGAATCATAATCATAATCAGATGTCGGACTCGAACCGGAACTCATAGTAACATTAATAATCAAAAGTTGAACTTGAATCGGAACTTATAGTAACATTAATAATCAAATGTCGGACTCAAATCGAAACTCATAGTAATCATACCCAATGGTAATATTAAAATCCATACCATATCATAACAATGTCAACGTCTAAATAATCATCCGCCAATTTTAATTAAAAAGGGATAAATTCAAGATCTTGCATTCTAGTTTCACGTCCTAAAGTAATAGATGCTATATTATATTAAAATATAATACTCCAATATTTACTAGAATGGGGTCCTAATCCGGATAAATAAGACAATTATATAAATCAAATAATATGCATCTACAAGCACTTATCCAACTAGCATAATAATTTTAGTAAATAAGCTCAATCTAAAGGTAGGGTATGCCTAGCCTACCTGGACGCCAACACTAAAAGCCTTTTCACAAAGCCTTAAAGTAATGCTAGTAGAGCTCGAGCTTGAATAATTGATTTGGATAATTAACTTTAATTTGATGCTCAAATGATGCCAAAATATTTTTGCTCAACAACTGTTACTACAGAATATATATATATATATATATATATACACGTAGTGTATGTTCACATGTAGGAATACTAGCACTTGATTGCCTTTTTGTTAAAAAGAGTTTTCCTTTTTTGAATGATACTACTGCCAAGCATGATTGCCAATATGTATATATATATAAAGAGATGAGGACTTGTCCAAAAGTCCTACATAAGGACAAGTGTGTGGCTGCCAACCTTTTTTTTCTTGCCGTCCATATTCCTTGCCACACGTACTGTGGCATTAGCCATAATTAGTAATTTTCTACATCGTGTATCTATTCAAGTATTGTATAAATTTATGGTAAAATAATTATAATATTTTGAATATAGCTTAATTAATAGAAAATTATTTCTAACAAAACCTCTATTATATAATAATAATAATATTTTAACATTTCTAAATTTACTATCTCCGCTTAACTTATTAATAAATCATAAAAGTCTATTATAAAGTGATATAAATATATCATCACTTAAAGAATTTTACCTATATTGAGAATATTCTTGAAGGGTACTAAAGTATATTTATACCAAATACCAAATTAAATTAAATAATCCACAATATATTAGATATCATTAAAATTAAACCAATAAAACATCTGGGATTCAAACTATCAGTCCCAACAAGTCATAAATAATTTTAAGCAGTTATATAAAATATCTAGATACCGAGAATATATGAAAATACAGAAAAATGACCGCAAGGGTCATTACAAATATAAGGCAGAGGGCTCTAATAGCTTACGATTAACTTTGCTTTGGATGATAAAGATATGGTCATTTTTGATGGGGTTGGTGCTATTGGAGTGATTATGCTAATCCTACTAGTTCCTGGAGTAACATTTAATAACACTAGCATAATTATATAGTTGTTTAACCTAAAAAGGTAATTTGGTGGATTGCCTGGTGATGATCCAAATATGTATTTGGTAAACTTTGACAATATATTCAAGTTTTTGATTATCTAGGAGTTGGTTAGAATGGAATTGGCTTGAGGGTTTTCCTATTTTATTTATCTAGGGAGGAAACTTTGTGATTGAATGAGCTCGTGCCTTATTTTATAACAACCAGGAGGTAATTGAAAGGATATTTCCTAGAAAGGTTCTTTCTTACTTCCAAGAAGTAACGACTGAGGGACGAGATTAGTAAGTTTAGTCTTTACATGAATCTTGGTTGAGGTTAAGAAAAATTGATTCAATGTACACGTAACAAAATGAATGATGAGAATTTGATGTAGATATTCTATAAAGCACTGAATTTGAACACAAAGTAGACAATTGATAATGTAACAGGTGGTGCCCTTATGTCTCTTAATTTCATGAATGCAACTTTGACACCAGATAGGTTGACAAAAACTAGTAGACCTCTACATACCTATGATTATTAGGTATCAAGAGACACATATATAATTGGCATGTCGAATAAGCAGTACCGAAGAAAAGAGGAGAATGACCAAGATATGGCACATATGAAGACACACATAGATTTATTTACCAATACTTATTGTCTAGTAATATTAAGATGGTGAAGGAAGTGGGGTCAAACAGCTGAGCATCTAAGTTTGTTTCCATGGATGAAGATAACTACTTTAGCAACTCAGGTGTTTTCAAGACAATGACCATGGAAATCAAGGTTGGAACTATCAAATGGATAGTTACTATAATAAGTCTGATTATTGAGATCGTAAACAAGTGAATTGGAAGAGCAAGGGCAATTGATGTGGGTTATAGATACTATCTGGAAATCATTGTAATGCTGCAAATAAATTAGGGAAGATATCTATGGAAGCCATAATGGTTAATTTTCTAAAATGAGTGGAATCTAGTAATACAGATGTTAAGGAGATGAAAAAAAATTTGCCTACTATGAGTTAGCTAGTTGATTCTTATTCCACTTCTATTAATTAGTTAGAGAATAAGATGAATTAATTGGGTGTGGTGTTTAACCAAAAAAAGAGTGGAACTTTGCCAAGTGATACAGTGTAGAACCTAAGAAGTACTATAACCTGCCTAGCACCACCAAAAGTAGTAGAGTGTTACTTGAATCACATCCAGTTGTTCAAATATATAAGGATGATGTTTCATCCAAAGTCAAAGTCATTGCTGATGATATGGATCTAAAAAATAGTCCAGGCAAACTTGAGAAGCTGGAAAATATACGGGAAAAAAATACTACTATTGGTCAGCATCTAAATTTGATGAATGATGATGAGTTCAATATGAAAAGGGGGAAGAATGAAGAAACACTGCTAGCAAGAATTCCTATGCCCCTCCTTCATTTCCACATAGAATGAAGAAAAAGATAGAAGATGGCAAATTTAGTAAATTTAAGGCCATGCTTAAGTAGTTGTTAGTAAATATTCCCTTAGTTGAATCTTTGTAACAAATACCATTTATGTTAAGTCCATGAAGGACCTGGTTACTAAAAAGAGAATGATAAGTTATGAACCAATTGATAATCTCCATTACTGCAATGCGATTGCTAAAAGATCGTTGGTTCCAAAAAAATCTGATCAGGGATCAATTACTTTCCCCTACACAATTGGTGCATTCAATTTCTCTAAGTCACTTTCTGATCTTGGAGCATGCATCATTTTGATGCCCTTGGTGATATATCAATAATTAGGCATAGGAGCCCCCAAACCAACATCTATGAGTTATTGATGACCGACTATTTATCAAAAGACCTATTAGAATTCTTTATGATGTACTAGTTACTGCATCAGACTTCATATTTCCAATAGATTTCATAATTCTCGATTGTGATATCGAATTTAAAGTACCCATAATTTTGGGTAGAGTGTTTCTAGCTATTAGGAGAATATTAGTGGATATGGAGACAAATAGCATAAATTCTGGCTCAATGATGAAGAGGTAAAGTTTGATGTATGTCAATTAACGAAACAACTAAGAGACATGAGTGTTTTTCTATTATAGACATCATGAAAGAAATTGAGGCAGATGTGCCTATTTAAGAGTGGTTTGTTGTTGAAACTTTGGCAGTAGTGTCGATGAATTTCGATGGGGATGGAATTGTGAGTATTATGAAATGGTGTGGGCATTAACCGGTATGGGCTCATATTCATACCCAAAATAAAATGGATTTGGAATTGAAAAAAAGTGCAACACCTCCAGCAAAACCACCCATTAAAGTGCCTCTAGTGCTATAGTTATAGGAATTGCCATGCCACTTGAGGTATGTATTCTTTGGTGAAAAGAACACTTTACCGGAGATTATTGTTAAAGATATAGTTGAATCACAAGTGGAAGATCTTGTATTGATATTGAGGATATATATAAAGGCTATTGGGTAGATCATAGTTGACATAATTAACATTCCTTAGGTATTAGCACCTATAAGATTTAGTTAGAGGAAGAATGCATTCCTACTATTGAACATCAGTTTAGGCTTAACCTACCTATGCCAGGGCTGGTAAGAAATGAGATACTAAAGTACCTCAATGCAGAAGTGAAGTACCCAATCTCTACCAGCAAGTGGGTAAGCCCAGTCTAGTGTGTCCCTAAGAGAGGCATGACCGTAGTGGCCAATGAGAAATATAGTTAATTTCAATTAAGCTAGTAATAGGATAGAGAGTTTTCATGGATTACAAAAATTTAAATTTATGAATGGTGAACAATTATTTTCTAATTCACTTTATTGACCAAATACTGGATCATTTATTAGGAAGGGGCCACTATTGCTTCTTAGAAGGATATTCGAGCTACATCCAAATATTAATTGCACCTAAAGATCAATAAAAGAGAACATTCATAAGTTTGTATCAAACCTTTGCTTTTAAGATAATGACTTTTGGGTTGTGAAATTCTCCAACTTCATTCCAAAGGTGTATATTTTCTCAGACATGGTGGATGACACTTTAGAAGTGTTTATGGATGACTTCACAGTGGTAGGTGATTCATTTGATGAATGTTTAATGAACTTGAGCAATGCTTTGTAGCATTGTGAGGAGTTCAACCTGGTTTTTAACTAGGAAAAATGTCACTTTATGGTGAAGAAGGTCATATTATTGGGGTGTAAGATCTCATCTAAAGGAATTGAAGTCGACTGGGCCAAAATTGAGGTAATAATAAACCTTCCTCCACCAATCTCAGTGAAGAGGGTATGCATTTTTTTATGCCCTGCAAGATTTTACCGAATACTTATTAAGGATTTTTCCTAGATTGCCAACCCTATATGCAAAATATTGGATATGGTGGTCAAGTTTACATTTTATGATGAGTTTTTAAAGGACTTCCAATGGATTAAAGAGAAATTAGTGTATGCTCCCATAATTATGGCTCCGTATTGGTCCAAATCATTCAAAGTGATATGTGATGCAAGTGTAGTTGCACTTGTGGATTTTATTATAAAGAAGAAGGAGAAACTCTTTCACCCTATTTATTGCACTAGCATTTCATTGAATGGAGCTCAAAAGAATTATACTGTTATGGAGCAAGAGCTCCTTGTTTTAGTCTATGCCTTAAAGAAATTTAGCAACATATAGATATTAGATTGCAAATAAAGACACCAAACCTAGATTTATTACATGGGTAATGTTTTTATTGGTATTTGAATTTTAAACTAAATTTATAAAGGTTGTGAAAATTAGTTAGCAGACCATATATCTCAGATGGTGAATGAAGGAAAGAAATTGGATAAGTTGGAAATTGATGACTCATTTCTTGATGAACAGGTACTTGTAGCGTCGCTCGATCTTGTACCTTGTACACAAATTTTGCTAATTACTTGGTTAGTGACATTATTTTGGATTACAAAAATTTTCATCTATGGAAGAAGTTCCTACATCATGTAAACAAGTACCTCTAGGATGAACCCTATTTGTTCAGATGTTGCATTGATAAGATTATGTGAAAATGTGTACCAGAGGTGGAAATGTGGAATATTTTGAAGACAGTCATTTTTCCCTAGTGGGAGGACATTGTGCGGGTGGCCATATTGCTAGAAAGATTTTTCATAGTGGGTAAACTGGCCCACGATTCATAAAGATGCATATGAGTTTGTTAGAACTTTTGATTACTGCTAGTGAAAAAGATTGATTTCTATACATCAAGAGATGCCGGTAACCAAGATGTTAGAGGTTTCATTGTTTGATATATGGGCATAAATTTTATGGGCCCCTTTGTAAATTCTTACAGTCATAAGTACATTATGGTCACTATGGACTATGTGTCCAAATGGGTATAAGTTGTGTCATTAGAAACAAATGAGGGCATAAGTATGGTGGCATTCTTGAGAAAGAAAATTTTCTCTCATTTTGGTACTTCACACACAATAATAAGCGATGGAGATTCCCATTTTTTTTAATAAGGTGTTCCAGATGGCTTTGGCAATGTATGGGGTGAAATAACATAAGGTGTCCACTCCTTATAACCCCTAAACTAGTGGGAAATTAGGAGTGTTGAATTGAGAGATTAAGATGATATTAGACATGTGTGTCAATGTAAATTAAAGTGATTGGCCGAGGAGGCTGATGATGCTCTTTAGGCTTATCGTACTACTTTCAAGATGCCTATAGGTATGTCCGCATACCAACTAATTTTTTGTAAATCATGTCACTTGCTAATAGAATAAGGCCTTGTGAGTGCTAAAGAAGTTGAACTTAACCTGGAAAGATGCGAATGATATAAGATTAGACCAGCTAAATGAGATGGATAAGTTTTGACTTTGGGCTTATAACAGAGCTAATCTCTATAAAGAGAGAATAAAGTTGCATCATGATAAGAAGATTTAAAGGATAGATTTCATAGTAGTTCATATGTTTTTGCTTTTAATCTCAAGTTTTATGCTTTTTCTAGGAAAACAGAAATCTACATGGTCCAGACCTTTCAAAGTGACCCAAGTCTTTCCATTCAAAGTGGTAGGATTGAAAAGAAAGATGGGAATCATTTTAAATTTAATGGGAAAATAATCAAGAAATATTTTAACCTAATGGAAAAGGTAAAAGTGTTCTTACTGGTATATCTTGACAAAGTCTGAGTATACAAGGTACTCGATTGTGCGACAATGTTAGTCATGCACTAATAGGAGGCGATCCATGTCTTGTATTGTAAAATAATTCTAGAATGGTGTTGTTTATAAGAATGTTTAATATGTTTGTTTTGATGGGCTATATAAACATCTCATCTCCTCCAATAGATTAGACAACTAGGAGTGACGAGCCATCAATATATTGACGAGCTATCAACTAATAGTCATCAACATATAAAGCGAACAAAGACATGTTGGGTAAGAGTGACAATCAAGAAATGACAAGCCATCAACTAGTTGACATGCTATGAACATAGGTAATTAATATTGGAGAAAAGACTTCACACATTCTTGATAATATTAACGGCAAGAGTTGAAAAGCCATCAACCAGTTGATGAGCTATCAATTCAAGTCATCAAGTAATGTAAAACATTTCAGGAGATTCTGCCAAAGTTTGATTATCCATTGATAATACTCACCAATACCACCCAAAGTGGTGGAGGATGGTCGTTGTTAATATCCTAACTTTCATTGAGGTCGAATACATCAGGAGCAAGATTTAGATTTCAAATCCTAAGGATGTTGAAAGTACTAACAAACTCATATGTATCTTTATGAATCGTGGGGGTTGGTTGGTTTGAAATATAATATTATCAATATCAACCAAAGAAACACACTAAGATAACACTTTAAGTTTTAGGATTCAACTTTTGGAGAGATCTTGGGATTATGTCTAACTAAGGTCAATGTGTCCAACAATTTATGATAGTTTTGTAAAAGTCCTAATTGTTGAGGACATGGTAGGCTTGGTTAAGAGTCCTTGAGACAAGTTTTTCAATACGGTCTCAAGGATGTCACTCCTTGACTCTTTCAAGTACATAAAGAGTGTAACAATAAAAAATACCCAATCCCTCAATTAGACATCCCTATTTCTAGGAAGATGCCTGCGACATAACCTACTCTCCATCTACCATTATTTCTAAGATGGTAAAAGAAGGTAAGTTATATTCCCAATTGCCCACTATTGCTTTGATTCCCTATATCCCTCTTTCAAGGAAGCCATGCGTTATCAAAGGTTCATCTACATCCCCTTTTCAAGGATGATGAGGGCTTTCAAGAGTTTGGAGTCTTCACCCAATAAACCCATTTTGGATACATGGGGTTTTCACCCACAATCCCAACTATTTAAACCAAGCAATAGCGGAATCCATAATCAATAATTAACAATTATGAAAACACATCTACACCAAACACAATTGCACCTTAGTACTCATAAAATGAAATAGAAGAAATATACCAAACAATTAATGCATGGTGTCCATAGAAATGGAGGACAAGGTAAATCTCCACTTTACACTTTAATTTCACCAACTTCAACTTGAAATTTTAAATACGAGAATGTTTCCCCAAATTCTTAGGTTTACAAATTCTCAATTTTTTTAAATCTCTTCTCTCCAAAAATTCCATACCTAAACAAATAAGGATTTGTGCCTTATATAGGAAGTGGGATCAGCTACGTCAGATTACAAAACTGCCCTGGGTCAAAATCCCTCTATGCCGCGATCACATCAGCTTTTCCGCTACTATAGCAACCATGACCATTATAGGATCAATCCGATCGCGGTAGGTGACAAATCTTGAATGGTCGCGATCACGGCTCTTAGAATGTGATCATGGTGGGTGACCCATTTTGACTTTTTGTGATCACGGCCCTTGGACCATGATCACTGTATCTGAGCCTGATCCTTATAGGTTCTTTAGTTTTGCATTTTTCTTCTCCTTTTTGTTCCTTTCCAGATCAATTACACATCCTTATATCTCATCACTTGTATACATGCAAAATGTAAAAATTAGTGTGTTTCATGACAATTTTATCTCATTTGTGCCTTCAAATGATAGTAGTGTGCACGAATTTTGAGTACATATGAGCTGTAAATTCACCATTCATCAACACCCCCAACTTAATACTTTGCTTGTACTCAAGCAACACTACCTTTTACCATAGGACTATGTACATTTATGCCCAATTAAATGACCTAATGAACATAATGACTTCAAGCTTAGTTTGTCTGACAATTTAGCTCTTAAAACATGGGCAAAACTATTTTTAGGACACCCTCAACATAAAATGTGATTTTTCAAGGATGCAAGAGACTTTAAAGAGCATCCATACAACAATCACTAAAATTTTAGAAATGACTCACCTTTGACCTCAACTACCTTATACTCTTTTTACCTCATATTGCGGGGGATGAAAAAATAACCCTCCTCGACTTATTTACTTTCCTTTTCACAAGAAAAATGATCCACACCCCAAGTCATCAAATATGAAACAAGGAATTTTAGTGCAAAACACTTTCTCTCTCAAGAACTCTCGATGGTAACAAATACCATGCCATGGGCTTGCCCTTATTTTCAATCGCCACTACAATAAAAATATTAGGTTGGAAATCATGAAGGGATTATTAAGCTTGTAATGTAGGTTTGGGGTAGAGTAGGATATATTTTAGGAATAAATTAGCTATACCTTTCTTGAATATCTATATCACACTATTCCATCAACTTTTGATCATGGGCCACTTCTTTTGTTTTCACTCTTTACACATGCCTAATTTAAGAGCCTTGATTTCCCAAACTTTTGGAGGGCACCATTCTCTTGCTTATTTCTTTTTCAATCCATGCCTCATTTTCCATTTCATCATTCCTTTTTTTTTATATCTTCATTTCTAGGCTCAAAAGATCCCATTTACACTACCATGGCCCAAAGTCAACTCTTTCAAACTTACTACCCCAACTTAGGCATTTAGACTCAATTTTCATTTTTCATGTTCAAGGAGAGCTGGGTTCAAGAGAGGGATAATTTTTTTTGAATGGTACACAACTTTTAATATGGTTACCAAAGAAAGGCTTGAAGGATCAAATTTGTTGAACTAAGGGTCCTATTCTATGCATGGGTAGGCTAGTTAGGCTAAAGTGGACTTTCAATATCACAAAGATGGCCAAAGATGATCTCACCAACAAATTACAATCAAAATTAACCTTATAAGGCTAATGGAGAAGTTCTAGATGGTACAAGTACACATAATATTAGGAAAAATAAGCTCACCACACATGACATGCAAATTCGCCAAAGAAGCACAATTTCCCCTTCCGCTAGAGATAAAAAATAGAGTATCTACCAATTTTTGAGGCTAAAATTTTTGGAGTCACAAAAAGAGAAAAGAATTGTTACAAGGATGCTTACGTCCGAGTCCTTGATTTTTGAAAATATCTTTTTGGATAGAGGGGGATGTTTTCTTTACATTTGCACTACGTATAATTTGCTAACTATGGTACCATAACCCTTCGTCTCACAATTTTTCTTTTGCATGAGCAAACCATATGGTTACTCAGACTTCGCCACAGGTACAAGTGCGATCCGATATCCAAAATGTCACAAGTACTCAGATTTCCCTAGTATTTATGACCTCGATGATACCGGTACTCAGAATTCCCATGTATCCATGTCTCAAAACCAAATCACGATGCTTTTCCTTACCCTTATTAATGTTGTCACTCAGTTTATCATAGGGAAAGGTATGTCCAAATAGACAAAACAAAGGTATTTTCATATATACAATGGCCTCACTTCACCAGACACTAGAAGTACATGGGTTAGAAGGGACTCCCTTAAGAAAAAAATAGAATGCCCCTCGGATGCCGCAATTACGGTAGAGTGTTCATGCATAAGCCCTTGTATTTAGCCTTACCTCATCTATATACTCAGTACATTCCCATACTGATACATTTGTGCTATGGTGTTTTATTTGACACCATAGGTTCAGAGGCATGAGATTCAGAGTACCCTTAGCAGCTCAGTCCCAGTCAGCACAGTAGACATAATAACAATGAGTCCTCTTTTGTTGAGAATGATCCATATTTTTACTATTATCATATTAGACATAGTTTATCTTTAGTAGACGAAGTTAGTTGGGGACATTTCCTATCAACTCCATAATTCTAACAGTTTAGAGGCTTTTCGGATAGATGTATCAGTTTTCAATTTTAAATTTTGAGTATTTTTTAGATGTTTTGAACCTTATGGCCAATTTTTGCATTTATTATCTATATTATGTAGATTTCAGGTACCGATATTAGTAGAGGGTTGTCTTGTGGTCCTTCGGAATTATAAGCACCATATGATGTTCCAGTTCTAAAAAATTGAGTCATTACAGAGCTGACCAATCTTCTTTGTTCAGTAATTGTTTAGCTTTTCTAATTTTATTGTTAAAACTCTATTTTGGACTTGGTTCCTCCTTGGACATCATGCACCTCAACTTAAGCAATTGGCAAAGTTGAGGGTGGCTACTGTAGAAAGGCCTGACAAGTTAAAAAGGGTCTGAAAAGAGTAATGGATAAATGATGATATTATGATTGAGTACAACTATATGTATAAAATTTTATGTATATATGTATATGTATATGTATATGTATATGTATATGTATATGTATATGTATATGTATATGTATTTGTATATATATTTATATTATTTTGAGTTATATGAGAAAGAAAATAAAAGACTCAGTGGAATGGATGCACTAAGAAAGGGAAATAATGGAAACATCTAAGAATAAGAACTAAATCTTAAGTCAAGAGGAAATTCGTAGCTAATTCATGTCAGGGAGGGATAAGTCACTAATCCTAAATTTATACTAACTAAACCTAAGACTTCATTAGAAGCCAAGAAAAGTCCTTCAGTGATCATAGTTAATCTACTAAAAAATTAAGGTATAATGGGAATGGAAAGCCAATGGCATAGCAGACATCTGATATGAAAATTCGTTGAGAGAGTGAGATTTGATTTCCAAATCCTAAAAAAAAGGTGACATTCTCTACGGGGAAATTTTTTTAGTAGGGGCATGTAAATGGCACCTAAAATCATTGATTATTAAATTTAGTTCTTTATGTTTATGTAGTGTTGCCTATTTGTATTGTAATGCTAAGCATAGATTCTTGTGGTTATTTAGTAAAAGTAATACTTATCTCAAAAGGTACTATTTGAAAGTTGCAAATGTTGTTCTATCCATTAAAACTCTTCAGTGTGCATATTACCAATAAGTTTAGTTTTTTCAGACAAACAAGTGTTCTAAGTTAAAGATGTTGATGCGCCGGCTTTCTGACTGCATATTTGAGGCTTTTAACTGGGAATAATTACAAGTAATTAAGAAAATTGTGTTGTTTTTGATTGTATTTTCCCTTATTATACAAGAGAAATAAAATTTGAGAACATCAGATAAAATAAGCAACAAGGTGTGTTGCCGACTTTAGTTGACAGACAGTCAACATGTTGATGAGCTATCAAATCTCATCATCAACCTGAAGTATAGGTAGAAGCTATTGAAGAGTTTAATTAAAGGGGCATCAAATAGTTGTCGATCCATCAACCCTTATCATCAGCCCAAAATAGAATATTATGAGTAAGCACCTAGTTTATGATGGAATTTGACAAGCTACCAACCAATTGATGAGTCATCCACTGTGAACGGGAAAATATGGTGTTTTATTTTAAATTTTGAATTCTTTACTATAAATATAAACTTTTAGAGTGTTCTCATTGTCCGTGAAATATTTTTCTTCAAACGTTATTGTGAGACAAGAAATTAAAATTTCAATTTTATTCGTGGGTATTTTTCAAACTTTATGGATCCTTGAAAGAGAACTGAAGTTTTATTCCGTATTTTGTAAGAATAACTCTTCAATATATGATTTTTCTTCTATATTTTCTTCTAAATTCACGAGTAGCTAATTTTCGACAACTAGAATTGTAGGAGCAATGGTGAATTTATTGTTTGACTGTTGATTATTAGTGGGATTTGGATGATAATGGGATTTATATTGATGATTTTGTCATTTTAACTGATTTCTATTAGTTGCAAATAGTAGAACATACCTTAGGTTTAATTTGTTGAAAAAAGGAATTCAATATAGAATCATAAATTAGGAATGAGGATTGGAGGACTTTAACCCTTCGTCTAATATTCATTCTATAACAAGATCGACCAACTTGAAATAAAATTGAATTCAAATGTAATTTTCCTTAAGTTAAAATGAATTAAGGATTAACCACCTAATCTAAGTTGAAAAATACTTGGGTGAGCATTATGCATTTATAGTTTTATATTTTCTAATATCATGAGAATCCTACTTAGCAATTGATATATAATTGTGATATAAACCATGGTAAACATAACCCTAGTTCAAATTTAACTATAATTTATATCTATTTAATAACACTATTTTCTAACAACAATTGTAATACTGGTTAGAAGTTGTCATAACAAAACTACTCAATTCATGAAAATTATCAGCTATTAGTTATTTAAACCATATACATCTTAATTAACACCATATTTCCTACAAAATTTGACCCCAACCATTGTTGGGTTATATATTTGACAAGGATCACTTATGCTTCTTTAGAAGAAGATGTAGTTTAGCCATATTAGAGAATAAATGTAGTTTTTCATGGGCAGGCCAAAATTGACTGGGCAAAGCTTTCAACAAAAAGGTCAAGCCAAGACAATTTATGCCAGGGCAATTGGGCTTGAAGTAGATTTTTCCACACCAAGATGAAGCAAAGGGCAAATTCTCACCAAATTGGCAAGGTCATTATGTAGTTCATTGAGTTTTGATGGGAAGAGCATTCATACTTGCATAAATGGATGGTGATGTTTGGTCCAATCTATCAATTCAGATTCTATGAAGAGATTATGTTTAAGGTTTATTCCATTCCCTCTAACTTTGTAATTGCAACTATGTTTGACTTGATTCCCATTTAAGAGGAATACATAGGCGCTCTTATGGATTTAGGTATCATCATAATTAAATTATCCTATTTCCCCTTAGATGCATGTAATTGGGGCAAAATATTTGAGAGGACCTCAAAAATTCTATAGGGCATAACATTTGCACAACATTAATACTGGGCATAATTTTTTGAGGATCTCAAATATTCTATAGGGCAGAACATTTGTACAACTATGATACGGGGGCAGAATTTTTAAGATGACAAAGAAACCTTTTGGAACCTACCAAAGAAGTCATAATATACAATGCGATAGATATTTTTGAGCGGTCCTAAAAAATTTCTAGACAGGAAGATAAGTACTTATAAGACGTTGTATTGTCTTAAAACGTGTCACAAACAATGATTCAATATCATTTTGTCACAATCAATGATTTAATATCATTTCGTATTCCTCTACAACAACATGGTACTTTTATTTTTTTAAAAAATATTTTCAAATACGATTTCATAACTGTATTTTATTTTTTCCATCCAACTGAAATCCTGAATGAAGCTTATTATCGGTCTATAACATCTAGCAACAAGAAAACATGCTAGTCAAGTTAGAGGCATAAATTAACCTCCCCTTTAAAAACTCACAATTTTTTTAGTGCACAATTAACAAGTACGACTGGCAGGAATCACTCTACAACAACTAAAATGATTATTATCAAAAATTGATCCACTATGACTTCAATATGGGGAAAAGGAAAAGCTACTCTATCTCTTCAATTTTGATGACAGCCAGTCTGACACTGATTTACATTGATAGGAATGATAATCAATCCAATAATATATTGCATCAACAGACCAAAAATTCAATCTGACACTGCATTGCATTGATAGGCCTGATAGGCAATCAATCACTACATTACATGCATAGGACTAATAGCCAATCCAACACTGCTTGCATCAATAGGACCGATATCAAATCTAACACTTTGTTTCATCGGTAGACCCCACAACTAATATAATACTATATTGCATCAGCAAGATCAATAACGAATTTGATAATACATTGATAAGCCCTATAGTATAATACCTTGTTTTTTTGTGAATTATGTATTTTTATATGATTTGGCTATTTTCCCCTCCTTGTTGTTGCTTTGTCATATTTTTTGGTTGTGGGAATGATCGACACAATTCCTATTGCATTTGGATGTGATTTGAGCGAGTCTATGAATTTTTGGAGGTTAAAAAAGCTTTATAGTTTGCTTAGATCAACATTTATTATTTTGTGCATCAGATAAAAAAACTACACTAGTAGATTCAAAATATCAATTTTAGGTTGGTAACATTGTTGGTGCAATTTTATGAATTTGGTATCTCATTTTGACCCTTGATCTGGAAAGTTGTGTAATTAGATTTCGAGAGTCAATTTGTGAAGACAATATTTTTCAAAAATCTTATATCTCCATTGTGTTTGAAGCATCAAATTTGATAGTCTCATAGCATTCATTAGGACTCAATGTAGTTACATGAGATGTTGATTGTTGTTGTTGAGCCCATCACCATTCTAGCTAAGGATATTAGAAGGTTGCGTTATAGAGATATTTCAGTGGTTAAGGTCCATTTGAGACATTGACCTTTAGATGAGGTCACTTGAAAGGTCGAGTTCAACATGCGTGGTAGTTATCTTTAGGTTTTCAATGATATTTTTCCCTTGCACATAAATCCTAGAAAGAAATAGATTCTTAGTTGTAGATGATGTAATAACTTTATTTTTTATGAATTATGCATTTTTATATGATTTGGCCATTTTACCCCTCCCATTGTTTCTTTGTGGTATAGGTGTGGTATGGGGATGATCGTTACAATTCTCAATGTATTTTGGTGTATTTGTATGATTTTATGATTTTTGGAGGTTAAAAAGGCTTCAAAGTTGACATCGGTCAACATTTATTGTTCTGTGCGTCGGATGGTAAAACGACCTACGCTAGTAGATTCAAAACATTGATTTTAGGTTGGTAACATGGTGGTGTGATTTTATGGATTTGTTATCTTATTTTGACCCTCAATTCAAAAAATTGTATAATTAGGCCTTAGAGGTCAATTTTATGAAAATAATTTTTTATCAAAAACTAATACTGCCATTAATTTTGCACGGTTGAATTTATAATGTAGCTTAGTTCGTTTGTGTTCTCAAGATTTTTGATGAATCTCAAGGGTTTTGGTAGAAACTTGGAATTCTCCAAGTCTAGTTGATGCACCTTAATTGGTTGATCCGCTAAAGCGACTCTTAGGTGGTTTAAGTGGTTTCCACTTAAGTGCCCCGTCGGTCGCTTAAGCGACTTGGCTTGACAGTTGAGTGTCGCTTAAGCAAGACCCCCTCCGCTTAAGCAACCTCTGCTGCTTAAGTGACATTTGGTCTGCTTAAGAAATACGTATTGATTTGGGCGGGTACCTCTTAAGCTATACTTGGCCTTTTAAGTAATGGCCGCTTAAGCGACACCTAGGTAATATAAATACCCTTTTCTGAATTTTTCCACCATTTTAAACACTTGGAGCTTTGGGTTTAGAGTTTTTGGTGATTTTTTCCATTTCCAAATCCCTATTCTAGTATTTTTCTTTGATTCTTTTCACCTAAATTTTGTTAAAACTAGATTTTAAAAGTGGAATTTGGGGATTTTGACCCGGATGACCTAAATGAGTATTTCTTCAATTTAAACCCCAATTTTATCTCTTTTTTACTTGAATTTTCTTCTATAAGTTCCTTTAATCATAGGTAATATATTTTTGAACTAAAATTCTTGTTTTACACTTCATTTTTGAAAACCCATTTCAGTGGTCCTGTTTGACACTGACTTAAAAATGGGCAATATATGTATCATTGTCTTTCTTTGAATGCGTAGATTCTATATTTGTATGTTTTAGTTGATATTGAGTACGTTTATGAGGTGAAGGCTTCGTGTTGAAGGATTTTGGATTGTGTTTACTTTATTCGAGGTAGTTTATGGATTAACTTTCTTCTGACTAGGCTGTGTAGTTAATATTAATATAAAAGTATTTTATGAGTGTGGGAACTAATCATGGAAGTGGCTTTATTACTGTTTTGTGCCCGTACGGGGGCCTATGTTTTTTTTTGGTGGATTTGACACTTTACTTGATATGTGTGACCATGCAGGGTCTTATATGATGTTGTTGGCCTGATATTTATGTAATTAGTTGTTTTCTTCCTAGTGGAAATTTTATGTTAGGATATTTGTGGTATCTGTGGCATATTATTGTATATCTTACTCCATTAGTACATGGATTATGTTGGATCATGGCTGGCTTACTTATTGAGTGGATTTTTGGCTTACGTGCTTGGTATACGTTGGATTTGCAATTTTATTTTTGGTTAGTTGTGAGATTTACATCCTCATATCATATACATTCATGAGACATTGGTACCACAATGTAAATATTTTTTTCTGATAGAAAATGCGACATCTTTAAAATCTCTTTGTTAAAGAACATGTGTAAGAGAGGAGTTATGGATATTGGATGGATATTGGCATTTGTTGTTATATTTTATATATGTTGCGGACCCTCATGGGTCCCACCTCATGAGTTGAGATTGGTAGTACTCTATGGAGGTTGTACAACAACCTCAGACAGATCACATCATCATCTTCATTGTATTTCATACATTATGTACATTCTGTGTTGTATCTGTGTGCTTGATTTGATGTTTATTTTCTTGTATATTTTGCTTGTACTTGTATTTGGTTTATATGAATATTTTAGAAGTGTTAGTGAAGTTGGTGTGGGCTAGTATTTTGGATATTTTCTGATTTCAGGTGACGTGCCTATAGTGTGTATTTTATTTACTTTATTTTCTACTTTGCTTAAGAAGCCTATGATGAGTACATATGGATCGTACTTATCCCTACTGCACCTTTTTAGTGCAGATCCTGGTATGAGGTTATCATGCAGTTGCCAATTTTGGGTAGTTCTTGGAGTATTATCATGGTAGCGGTAGGTCTAAGCTTCTAGAGTTGATCAACAACCTCTTCTTTTGTAGTTTATGTCTTATTTTCATATTCAGATATAGATTATGTTCTTTTTGGAATATTAGTTGTATATTTTGACTTCGACATGTACTTAGTTTTTTCTTACACTATGATACTGAATCTTGGGTAATTTATGGTGTCATTATTATGTATTTTCCAGCTATTATTGTATATATGTGGTTCGATGTCATTCTAGAAGCCTTACCTTTGGATTTGATGTTGTTTTTCTCTTTTCATATCACTTTGGGTGATTGGCATACTTTTCAAGGCTTGCCTTGACAAATGACGTCATGACCCTTAGTTTTTGGGTTGTGACAAACAACCTATCCAATAATACATTTCCTGCACAACCTATCCAATAATACATTGCTTTAGCAGGCCTGACAACCAACCCAATAATACATTACATTAATAGAGCCGATTGACAACGCAGAAATACATTGCATTGACAGGCTCAACATCAAGACAAAATTTATTGACTCATTTTGCTATCCAAGATAGATACTCTTTCTTCAATCCCCATATAATTACCCTATGGTGTCATATTTCAAAGGTATCATTTTTATAGCCTCTAGAAACCATCTCAGGGCCTTAGGATTAACTTTCTGATTATCATGTTCCAAAGGCATCATTGTAATGACCCTTTTAGTCATTTTTTGATTTTCCACATATTTTCTCCATTTAAAGCTTTCCTATAGCTGCCCTAAGCCATTTGTGACTTGCTAGCGCATGCAGTTTGGTTACAGAGCAGTTTATTTGGTTTTTAGAGTCAATTTCCCATTTTAAAGTCTTTACTAGTAAGGATTGGCTATTTAGTAAACATCAATTTAACAACCCCTTATTTTAATTTTGACATATCCATCAACTCTGAAACATGATATTAGTCTAAGAGGATATCTGGTTTGGGTCCCAAGACCTTTAGACTCATTTTGATCAATTAGTGAGAATTTGATAAAAGTGGCCCTTAGGTATGGGGCCCATATTTTATCAAACTATCCCAAAACGGAAATTTTGATTGTTCCATTGAGTCCGTCATGTCAAAGTTGACAAAGTAGCATAGTTAATTTGCACTTATGAGATTTTGCATGAAGGTCAAGGGGTCAGTGGAAAGTTACATTTTTTTCCCAAGTTTTAGCTGATGTAACTCAATTGGTGCATCCGCTAAAGAGGACTTTTTCCAAATTTAGCGGAGGCCTCTCTAGCAGCCAGCCAGGCTTTACCGTCCAAGGCCGCCAGCCAAGTCGCTTAAGTTGAGGTCTATCCGTTTAAGTGGATATTTCTTAAAAGGCAGCTTGTTTACTTTAGAAGAAAGCTAGGACCAACCATATACTGCTTTAGCGGTACTATGCTATATTAGCTGTGACTGCTTACATGGTCAAGTGGCCACTTAAGCAGCACCTAGAGGGCATTAAATTCCTATTCTTACCCAATTTTCTCTCACTTTCTCAGAAGTCTTAATACCTTAAAACCCTAAAAAGTGTGGGAAATTAGGAAACTAATCATTGGGTGTTTGTGACCTCAGAATGGTCATTTCCTAATCAAAATCCTAGTAAGTTTATGCTAAATCTTGGTTTGATTCTTTTAATTAGACCAAAATCCCAAGATTTTTGTTAGGTTGACTTCGGTATTATTTGAGCTTAGAATTTACCCATCTAGAGGGTAAATGATCCTTGGGCATAGAGGGATATATTGACAATTTCAAACAACAATTCCGCAAGTGGGCCTCATATGGGATTTTAACATAATTTTTGACCCAAAACATAAAAATGCAATATGTGTACTATTGTTCTCGTATTAATGCGTAGATTACTATTTTGATTGCGTGGAATTATGTGAAAGCTTCTTGGAAGGGGAAATAGCCAACTTAGCGGACTTTATCGAGCTTTCTTCGGCTTCTAGGTAGGCAAGGCTTAACTTTCTCTTATATTGGGCTAAATTATAGAATCAATATAATATTATGCTAGTTTTGGGTTGGGAATTATGCCTTGGAGGTAAATTTAGTGTTTGATGGACCTTTTAGCCAATTAAAGACTTATAATTAGGCGTATGACTTAACTACTCCTTTATTAGGTAGAACTTATATCTTAGGACTCGATAAAACTGATTTAGCATCTTTAGTAAGATTTGACATTTTAGCTTAGTTTGGGGTAGAGTTTTCATTATAAGGGATATTAGGGGTTAGAAGTGGGCCCCATCGGCCCACCTTAGACCAAGATTACTATTATTTCCTCATAAACCTATGAGGCCTTGCACATTATTTTGATATTCTTGAGCCTAAGAGAGTTTTAGATTTATGATGGTTATTCTAGAATTATGTTTAGGAGATGATAAGACCGGTTTAAGTTCAATGATTATAATATTAAGACCTGGTTGATTTTAGCATTATTAATGATATTACTTCTAGTTCAAGTCTAGTAATCATGATATTAGTTCCAGTTCTAGTCCTGAATGTGAGATACTAGTTTTGGTTCAAGTCCGACATTGAGAGACGATCGTTATAAGACTGGCTCGAGTTTCGTGTTTATAGTATAGAAGGATCCATGATTATGGTTTTGAGATATGGATATTTGACATAATTCCCTCTATTAATTCTTCCTGATTTCTTCCACAAGGCTTATGAGCGCCCATGTTGGATTATATACTTTATTTGCTTCGTTGTGCTTTTGGGGCCTAGTTATGATAGTGATAACTATGTTCAATTTCTTATCATTTTATATGGTTGTTTACTTCTAGTATTTGCACTCTTATTATAGGTTTACCATTTTCCCTTGACTTAGCTTATTTATCTTGAATTTATTGTATTTATATTATGATTTTGTTCATTCGATCAATGATGCCTACAGAGTACTCGTGGCCTTTATACTCATACTACACTTCTGATCATTATGGTATAGATCCTTGTTCTAGCTATAGCCACTAACTGTAATGACCCTCCAGGTCATTTTCTAATTTTTTGCTTATTTTTTCCATTTAGAGATTTCCTATAGCAGCCCCAAGTCATTTATGACTTTGAAGCTGACAATTCAGTTATCGGTTAGCATTTGATTTTTAGAGTCAATTCCTTATTTTGAAGTCTTCACTAGTAAGAATTGACTATCAGGTGAAAACTTTAGCCAAATGACCATGTATGCAAATCTTGGTAGTTCAATCAGCACCAAATCGCTAATTTTAGGCTAGGACACCTTTAGTTTGGTCTCAAGGCTTCCAAACTTATTTTGTGCTATAAACCAGAAATTAATAAAAATTTTGACTAGGTATAGGGCCCACTTTTCATCAAAACAACCTTAGATGGAAATTTTGATCGTTCCATTATCAAATTTAATAGTGTAACATAGTTTTGTTGTGTTCACGGGATTTTGGATTAATATCGAGGGGTCTGTGGATACATGGAATTTTCTAAGTCCCTAGCTAGTGCAACTTTCAACTAGTGCATCTTCTAAAGAAACACTTGGGTTGCTTTAGTGTTGAAGCACCTTAGCTTTGGACCCTTGGAAAAATTGCCTAAGTTGGAGTTTCTAAAAACATACAACTAGAAGGTAATAGTCATATGGTTAGGTATGAGTTAGAGACTCTTACTCATATATTAGTTAGTGCAGTTGGGTTGGTTTCTGTCAAAGATACAACTAGGCAACATACTAGTCGTATGTTAGGATACGAGGTGTATGATGCCCTAAACTTAGCCTATTGCATTCTATCTAGGGTATGTGTCAAGTGTACTTATTGTATACTAAGATATGAGTTGTTCATATGTGGTTGTATGATGGTCAGTATGGGGGTCCAAGGTGAGGTCTAGGGTACAAGTTAAGGGTACCACTCATACCCTAAGGCACGGTTTAATGGGATGGGTCGCACCCTCCTGCGAGCAAGTTTTCATCTTTAAAGCTGAAGGTATTCCAGATATTTCCCACCGTAAAACCCTTAAGTCATCACAAATTATAACATGTTGTGGCCCCTCATGACACGCTATTGGATGATCGAACAAACCAAAATCACACTTTAAACTCTCTCTTGAAGATTGGGGCTAGGGTTTTAAAAAGGTGTTCGTCTAGAGGCTTAAGAGTCAAGTTTCTTTTGTGAATCTTCTTAAATAAGGCATGTGAATGTTACCTCAATGTTAGTTCTCAAATATCATCTATTTTGAAGATTGATTTTGTTTTATTAATGGTGGATTTGAAAACCAATATTGAGGGTTTTTATACATATTGTTGAGTATTATTTACACTTGGTTTATCTTATGTTTGTACATGTTTTTTATGTTGGTTTGAACATGTCAATACTTGTTAATGGTACTTTAATAAACGTTTCATGAGTAACCATAAACTTAATGGTTTTAATGTTGGTTTTGGTCTTGGTAATAGTATGCCTTCAAAGTGTTTGTGAAAGTGCCTAAGAGAATTAACTAGTCATATGTAAATGGTTTTTTGAACTAAGGCATTGGCCTAATGTATATAAATGGTATGTAAATGGTTTGTGAAGGCCTTGTTGGTCATGTAATGATTTAAATGGTAACCTTGGTATTTTAATTTGTTGAATGGGTTTGAGTCCCTAACATTAAATTGGTGTATGTCTTCACTTGATAATGGGTTCAAGTCCCTAAACTTTGAATTGAACAAGTGTTTTTGTTAGACTATGGTTTCAAGTCCCAAAGTCAAATGAATGGTTGGTTGATTGGTAATGGTAATGACATATTGTATGCTTGCAAGCGGTGTTGGTATGATTATACCAATGAAGTTCCTTTGGTAGGTAATTGGCTAAATAGTTGTGCATGTGAAATGATGGTTTTAAATTGGGCTTTGAAGCAGGATGTGTAGCAGGGCTGTGAAAGTGGAGTCCAAAAGACTAAAACTGGAAATTATGTTAGCTGGTACAAGTGTCTTTGTGATCGGGTGGTTTGAGTCCTTCAAATGAACATATGAATGAGAGGTTCTAGTCCCCCATAATACATATATTAGTGCTTAAGAAACCTTGATTATGCTGGGAGGTTCAAGTCCCCTATATAGGAATATAAGATTATAGATATTCTATGGATTGTGCGGTTACACCTACTGGGGCCCTACCATCTAGGGGAGAGCTGGGCTCATATAGCCCATAGGTGACTTGCTATATGATGGTTATTCTACATTACAAAGGTTAACCATCTATCTATCCATGTATATATCCATCTATCTATCCATCCATCCATCCATCCATCTATTTATTCGTCCATCCATCCATCCATCCATCCATATATACATCCATCCATTCATCTATCCATATATCCATCCATCTATCCATCCATCCATCTATCCCTTCATCTATCCATCTATCCATCCTTCTATCTATCTATCCATCTATCTATCCATCTATATATCTATCCATTTATTTATTTATCTATCTATCTATTTATCTATCCATCCATTTATCCATCTTTCCATCCATCTATCTATCTATCCATCTATCTATTTATCTATCCATCTATCCATCCATCCATCCATCTATCCATCCATCCATCCATCCATCCATCAGTCTATCTGTCCATCTATCCATCCATCCATCCATCCATCTATCTATCTGTCTATCTGTCTATCTATCTCTATCTATCTTTCTCTCTGTCTGTCTGTCTATCTGTCTGTCGATCTATTTGTCTGTCTGTCTATCTGTCTATCTGTCTGTCTATTTATCTGCTTGTCTGTCTATCTATCTATCTATCTATCTATCTGTTTATCTATTTGTCTGTCTATCTCTCTCTCTCTCTATCTGTCTGTCTGTCTGTCTGTCTATCTGTCTATCTCTCTTTCTCTCTCTATCTATCTTTCTATCTATCCGTCTATCTATCCACCCGTCCATCTATCCATCCGTCCATCCATCTATCCATCCATCCATCTATCCATCCATCGATTCGTCCATCTATCTATCTGTCCATCCATCTATCTGTCAATCTATCCATCCGTCTATCTATCCTTCCGTCCATTGATCCATCAATCCATCCATCTACCCATCCATCCATCCATCCATCCATCCATCCATCCATTTATCTATCCATCCATCCATCTATCCATCAATCCATCTATCCATCGATCCATCTATCCATCTATCCATCTATCCATCTATTCGTCTATCCAATCTATCCGTCTATCCATCTATCTATCTATCTATCTATCCATGTATCCGTGTATTTGTCTATTTGTGTATCCGTGTATCCATCTATCTGTCTATTTGTCTATTTTTCTATCCGTTTATCCGTCTATCCTTCTATCTATCTGTCCATCTGTCCATCTATCTATCTATCCCTCTATCCCTCTGTCCATCTATCCATCTATCCATCTATCCACCTATCAATCCATCCATCCATCAATCTATCTATCTATCCATTCATCGATCCATCTATCGATCCATCTATCGATCGATCGATCGATCGATCCATCCGTCCATCTGTCCGTCCGTCCGTCTGTCCATCCATCCATCCATCCATCCGTCCATCCATCTGTCCATCCATCCATCCATCCATCCATCCATCCATCCACCCTCTACTTCTCCACCTGTCCATCCATTCATCCGTCTACCCTCCACCTGTCCACCCATCCACCCATCCACCCATCCACCCGTTCACCCGTCTACCCATCTACCCACCTACCCACCCACCCACCCACTCATCTATACATCCACCTATCCACCCATCTACCCATCTACCCATTCGTCGGTCAGTTTGCCTGTCTGCCTGTCTATCTGTCTGTCTATCTATCTATCTATCTATGTGTCTGTCTATCTGTCTGTCTATCTATCTGTCTGTCTGTCTGTCTGTCTGTCCTTAGGGAACGAAAGTTGATTTCCAATGGGTGCTTGTATCATTTGGTTCAGGTGAAAGATTATAACTCTGAAGGTTCTTCCCTAGAATCTATTCTTGTGGTTAATGAGTTTCCCGATGTTTTCCCTGATGATATTTGCAGTGTTCCTCCTAATAAGGAAATTAATTTTGGGATTGATCTGGTTCTGAATACCCGTCCTATCTCTGTCCCTCCTTATAAAATGGCTCCGGCTGATTGAAGGAGCTTAAGGAGAAATTGAAGGATCTCTTAGATAAAGGTTTTATCTATCCTAATATGTCTCCTTGGGTGCTCCTGTATTATTCGTGTGTAAGAAGTATGGTTCTCTTTGAATGTGCATTGATTATCTTCAGTTGAACAAGGTGACCACAAGGAATAAGTTTTCTCTTCCTAGGATTGATGATTTATTTGATCAGCTTTAAGGTATGAAATTTTTCTCTAAGATTGATCTTAGGTTGGGTTATCATCAACTAAAGATTAGGAAGGTGGATATCCCTAAGAAAGCCTTTAGAACCTAGTATGGTAACTATAAGTTCCTTGTTATGTATTTCAGGTTGACCAATGCCCTAGCGATATTTATGGATTTGATGAATAGGGTGTTCCATCCATTTCTGGATTTGGTTGTCGTTGTCTTTATCGATGTGTAATACCCCGTATTTCCCTAGCCTAGATTAAGTCTCAGTACATGGGTTATTCTAGATAAAATTTTTGAAATACTCAGTAATTTTCAATTTGAGCCTGCCATTGTGTAGGAAATTCAATTAGCTTTCCAACGATATAAAATTTGACTAAATACGACAACCAGGTAAGAAGTTATGCTAATTTTAAGTTTCAGTCATTAAACATCATCATTCAGGCCAGTAGCACATTGCGGAGTATGTTAAAATAACAATTTTTAATTTCCAGTGTTGCTCTGCGATATTGGCGCATCGCGCTATAGACCTTGTTCACAATTGTCCTTTTTCAGTGTTCCAACGCGATTCCACCGTGTTGCGGTGCATTTCCAATTTGTAAAAAAAGGGGAAATGCGTACCACTGCATCGCGCCACCATGTAATTTACCAGTCGTCATTTTCCAATGGCCCAGCGCGGTAGCGGTGCGTCACGCCAGGGGTCCAAATCGGAAAAATTTCACAAAAAATTAAAGTTTCGCCCAGGGTTAAAACAATCTTTTTCCATAATTTTATTCCGCCTAGATGTGGGATTTAAGCCCTAAAAATGTGTAAAACGCTTCATTATTCACTTTTCTCCAAAATTAAAAGTATTTCTCTCTTAAGGAAACAAACCCTAGCTCTCATAAATCAAGGTCAATCCCAAGAATTTCTCCAAGAACTCATCGAATTAAGGTATGTTAGATGTTCATCCATGGATCCTTACCTTCCATGGAGTCCAATAATCCTTTTTCAATATACAGGATTTATGATTTCCATGTTTGAATTTGATTGAATTCATATTCATGATGTTGTTTGAGTTAAACTCCATGATTTAGATTACAAGTTCCAAGAATTGATTATAGTATGTGTTGAATTACATGATATTCATGATAAACCCTTCAATTTGCAAGTTGATTTTTGTACCCATGTTAACCCTAAGTGTTTATGATTTAATGAACCAAGTATACATCTCATATGTTTGATAAATTGTCTATGAGAATGAAATAATATCATTATAGCATGCTAACATGTATTCCCCATTCATGTACAAGTTAATGCATTACAAGTGTTTGATGGAATGTCTCTATGAATGAATTATGACCAAGTGAACATTGTTATGTTATTCAAGATTACGCTTTTCTTTACTTTTTATGCTATCGAGTCCTGAGGGTATTAAATACCCGACAATTTAGCTGTTTACCTAGAGCCAGTGTCTGTCACAAAATAGTATCAGTCATGTCATGATCAGTAGTACTCTCAGTCCATTACAGAACAGAGAAAACTCATTAATCTCAGTGAATTTAGTCCAGTTCAGTCCAGTATAATAGTTCAACATCCTTTAGTTGGGAGTAGGATTCAGCACCGAGTGAACCCAAGGATGGGGTCTCACCTTCCAGGAGAAGGTGTAATCCTTATAAGCAATCCTTGCATCCTAGAACTATGTAGCCAGCGTAGGTGGAGACATCACACCTGCCAGTTAAGGGTTGATAAGGTGCTCTACCTACCAATAAAGGGTACCACCGTTCTCATTTAGGGAACCTACCAGTAGAGGGTTACTCTTTAGTTTGTCTTTACTTGTGGCATGGTACTGAGACCCTTCCAATTGGGGTTACAGATTGGATGCCGATTTAGTTATCAGCTCAGATTTGGGGTGTGTCGGTTAGATGATTAACTCCCACAGTTTCAGTTTTAGTCTTATTCTTCAGAATAGAACTCAGTTCAGTCATTAATAACTCAAATTATTAGTATATTCAGTTATCAGTTATTAGATTTAGTTTCAGTATACTAAGTCATAGTACGCACAGTATGTTCAGTAGGTATAGATCCTCTATGTACGCTAATCCAGCTCTTGCATAATATTCAGTTAGTTATTGTTCATGCATATAAACCCATGCATTCAAACTTACCTCATTTGGCATACCAGTAAATTCCCACGCACTGACCGCATACCTGTTTCTTATGCTATGATGTTTTATATCATAGGTTCGGATGCTTAGGTTCCTAACCACACTTATCCAGATTCATCCAGTAGTAGCAGATTTAGCAGTGAGTTGTCATTCATTAAGGATATATTTTTATTTCAGTATTTCAGTTTAGCAGTATTCTAGTAGATAGAGTTTGTTGGGGGATTGTCCCATCAACTCCACTTTTAGATAGTTTCAGTTAGAGGCTTCTCAGATAAGATTTTTAGATAGTATTTAGTTTTACATATATTATATTTTATTAGTATTTTAGATGTTTTGAACGTTATGACATTTTAGCCCATTATTCCATATTTATGTCAGTATTATTGTTCAGTGCTAATAGAAGGTTCCAGCTCATGGGTAGATTGTGGTCCCTCAAGATCGTAAGCACCGTGTAGCATCTAGAGTGTAGACTCAGGGCATTACAATCCTAGAACCAGAGCCTAAGGTTCAATAGAGTCCTAGGGAGTCTGAAAAGCCGCATCGCATAGAGTCTTATCCATGGGTGTGTAGCGTGCCACACTTATGGATAGGAGGCTATGAGATGGTATATGGTGGTACCAAGGTAGGCTATCTATTCCCGACATCAATGGTTTGAGGGAAAGGATTTTGGAAAAATCTCAAATATCTCGTTATGCGATTCATGTGGGAGTTCTATGGGTGGAATAATATGAAGCGAGATATGGTTATGTATATGGTGTGCCAATAAGGGAAATTTGAGGACAAGAGACCCAAGGTTTGTATTAAGAGATTGAGTTGCCTGAATGGAAGTGGGAAGTGATTATTATGGATTTATTTACCTGTCTTCCTCGATCTTGAAATAAATATGATTCAATTTGGGTCATTGAGGAAAGGATGACCAAGTCTGCTCATTTCTTACTATTAAGGACTAGTTATTCTATGGAGGATTACACTAACTTGTATCTTGTGGAGATTGTGAAGTTGCATGGTTCTCCAATATCATTCATTTTGGATTGTGGTACTCTATTCTCATCATATTTTTTGAATTCATTTCAGAAAAGTTTGGGAACTAAGGTGTGCCTTAGTACTTCTTTCCAACTACACTCAGATAGACAAGCGGAAAGGACCATTAAAACATTGGCAGATATGCTTCGTGCTTAAGTGATTGACTATGTTGGTAGTTGGTATAGCCATTTTTCTTTGAGTGAGTTTTATTATAATAATAGTTACCACTCTAGCATTGATATGTCTCCTTTTAAAGCATTATATGGTGGTAGGTATCGTTCTTCTATTGGGTGATATAAGGTTGGTGAGGGTATGTTTTTTGGCCCTGATTTAGTTCACCAAACCTTGGAGAAGGTGAAGGTGATTCGTGATAGATTGAAAGCCACTTAAAGTCACCAAAAGTCCTATGCAGACATGAGATGTTAGGAGTTAGAGTTCAATGTTTGTGATTGGGTATTCTTAAAGGTATCTCCCATGAAGGGAGTAATGCATCTTGGTAAGAAGAGAAAGTTAAGCCCTCGATATGTCGGCCCGTACTTGATCTTGAAGAGGGTTGGAAAAGTTGCTTATGAATTGGAGTTGCCTCCTAGTTTAAGCTCTATTCATTCGATCTTTCATGTATCTATGTTGAGGAATTGTGTGGGTGATCCTTCATCGGTTGTTCCTTTGGAAGGATTGGGCATCTTAGATTCCTTAGCCTATGAAGTAGTCCTAGTTGAGATCTTGGATAGTCAAGTGCATCAATTTTTGAAAAAGGATGTGGCTTCAGTGAAGGTTCTTTGAAGGAACCATAAGTTTGAGGAAGCTACTTGGGAAGCTGAAGAGGACATGAAGTCCAACTATCCGCATTTGTTCCCCATTCTAGAAATTCGTTCTTATGGTATGACATGGGTTGTACTTAATATTCTTGTTTTATGTTATTGTTTACTAACATTGGTTAAAGGTTAGTTTGATGTGTAATAATGTGTTAACTCATACTTGTGCTTGCCTTTACCCGTCATTCGAGGGCGAATGATCTAAGTCGGGGAGAATTGAAACACCTTAGCTTTGGACCTTTGGGAAAATTGCCTTAGTTGGATTTTTTGGACATCATATGACTAGAAGGTACTAGTCGTATGGTTGGGTATGGGTTAGAGCCTCCCGCTCATATGTTAGCCAGTGTAGTTAGGTTGGGTTTTGTCAAAGATATGTCTAGGCAACCTACTGGCTGTATGTTAGGATACGAATCATATGTTGTTGAGTTGTATGATGTCCTAAACTTAGCCTAGTGCATTCTGTTCAGGGTATGGTTCATAGGGTACTTCTTGTTCTCTAAGATACAAGTTGTCCATGTGTTGTAGTATGATGGCCAGTATGGGGTTCTAAGGTGAGATCTATGGTATGAGTTAAGGGTACCACTCGTACTCTAGGATACGATTTAGGGGGATGGGTCATACCCTCCTACGCCCTTAAAGTTTTTGTGAAAATACGTAAGAGAATTAACTAGTCATATGTAAATGGTGTTTTGAGCTAAGGGTCATATGTAAATGGTATTTTGAACTAAGGTATTGGCCTAATGCATATGAATGGTTTGCAAATGGTTTATGAAATGATTTAAATGATAACCTTGGTGGTTTAATTGGTTAAATAGGTTTGAGTCCCTAACATTAAATGTGTTTATGTCTTCACTTGATAATGGATTCAAGTCCAAAAACTTTGAATTGAACAAGTGTCTTTGTAAGAAAATGTGTTTGAGTCCAAATTTTAAATGAATGTTTGGTTGATTGATAATGGTAACGGTATGTTGTTGCTTACAAGTGGTGTTTGTATGTCGATACCAATAAAGTGCCTTTGTAAGTAATTGGCTAAATTATTGTACATGTGAAATGATGGTTTTGAGGGCTTGCGAGTCTTATCTTGCTTATATTTATGATTTTGAGGGGTTCCGATAAGAAATAATCCCGCTTATATTTGTCTAGGAGACTTATTTTGAGGGGTTACGAGTCTTATCTCGCTTATATTTATGATTTTAGTGTGGAGAGTCCCTTACTTGATTTTGTTCCTATAGTCCATGAATTTCCTAATGTTTTCCTATTGATCTACCAATCTTCTTCCAGAGCATGATTTTGAATTTATTATTGATCTTGAGTCAAGGACCTGACCTATTTCTATGACACCTTATTGTATGGATCCTACCGAGATTAAGGCTTTGAACTTTCAACTTCAGGATCTTTTGGGTAAGGTCTTTTAATAGATCGAGTGTATTTCCTTGTGGTGCACCTATTTTGTCCGTGAAGAAGAAGGATGGTTCCTTACGTTTGTGTATTAACTATAGGTAGATTAATAAGGTGATGGTGAAGAATAGGTGTCCTATGCCTCACATTCATGATTTATTTGACCAGTTTTAGGAAGCAACGGTGTTCTCTAAGAATGACTTGAGTTTTTGTTACCATTAGTTAAGAATTTGTGCTGAGGATATCCCAAAGACAACCTTCAGGATTTGTTATGGTCATTATGAGTTCCTAGTGATGTCTTTTGGTTTGACCAATGCCCGATTGCATTCATGAATTTGTTGATCCGCGTGTTCAGTCCATATTTGGATTCCTTCATGATAATGTTCATCAATGACATCCTTGTATTTTTGAGTAGTAGGGAAGAGCATATACAACATTTGAGGATTATGCTTACGACTTTGAGAGATCGTAGCCATGTTCCCAAATTCTCAAATTGTGAGTTCTTTCTCGAGATGGTGACCTTTCTAGGTCAAATAGTATTTAAGAATAGGATTATGTTGCACCCGACAAAGATTATGACTATTCATTATTGGTCCAGTCCTATATCTCCATTTGAGGCTTGTACCTTCTTTTGTTTGGTTTGTTACTATAGGAGGTTCATTAAGGGGTTTTCTACTATTGCAGCACCAATTACAAGATTGACCCAGAAAGAAGGGCCTTTTTAATAGTTCAAGGAGTGGGAGTCGAGTATTCAGAAGCTTAAGGGATTTCTCACTTCAAATCCTATTGGCCCTTCCTGTTGAGGGTGATGGATTCACCATATATTATGATGATTTTATTGATTATTTGGGTTATGTATTGATGTATAAGGGTCTTGTTATTTCTTATGCATCAAGGCAACTAAAGGTGCATGAGATCCAATAACCCCACTCATGATTTGGAGATGTTAGTGGTAGTTTTTTCACTTATGATTTTGAGGCATTATCAATATGGCGTACATTGTGAGATTTATATTGATCATCATATCCGTGAGCATCTTATGACTAGAGAGTGCTTAATTCTAGAAAATGTAGATAGATGGAGTTTCTTAAGGATTATGACACCTCTATTTTATATCATCCAAGCAAAGTGAACGTAGTAGAAGATGTCTTAAGACGAAAGACATTGAGTATCGGTATTTTGACCTCTTTCTTTATTTCTTAGAGCTTGTTGGCATAGGACATCTACTCCTTAGCCAACATAATGGTGTGACTTGATATTTTTGATCACAAAAGGATTCTTGCTAGTGTTGAGGTCAGGTCTATCCTATTTTAGTAGATTCAAAGTCTCCAGTTTAAGTATATGAGATTTTGTATCATCCATGATCAACTTTTGAGTATTGAGTTCAAGGGGGATACTATAGATTCTAAAGGTGTTCTGAGGTGTGATGGATGAGTTTGTGCTTTATGGATTGGAGACATAATTCAGTTAATCTTACGTGAGGCTCACAACTTCAAATATTATATTCACCTTGGTACAGCTAAAATGTATAGATTTTTTAGGCAACCTTATCAGTGGAGTGGCATAAAGAGTGATATGGAGGACTTTTTAGCTCATGGACTATACTATCAATAGGTGAAAGATGATAATTAGAGTCCTGGTGGCTTGATTCACATATTGCCTATTTTTAAGTGGAAGTGGGAGCAGATTATCACAGATTTGATTAACTTCTTGTCTCCTACCTTTTGTGGTTCTGTGGTATTTGGGTCGTTATGGATCGGTTTACCGAATTGGCATATTTTATTATTATTTAGATGTCCTTCAGCACCTAGAGGTTAGCTCGTATCTATGATTATGAGATAGTTCATTGGCATGGATTGCCTATAGCTATCAATTCAAACTAGGGCTCAGTGTTCACTTCTAGCCTTTGGAGAGATTTTCAGGAAGAGTTGGGCTCTTAGATGGATCTTAGCATAGATTTTCACCCTCAGACAGAAGGACTACTTTGGTTTAAAGGATACGCTCTGAGACTATGTTATGTATTTTGGAGGTAAGTGGGAGAAACACTTAGTTATGATGGAGTTCGCACATATAATAATAGATAACATTCAAGGCATTATATGGTAGGCATTGTCATTCTCTTATTGGGTAGTTCGAGGCCTCCGAGATTAGACCCCGTGGTATTGACTTGCTTTGGGAGTCATTTGAGGAAAAACAAGTTCAGTCCTAAATATATTGGACCTTTTGAGATATTTCTTACAGTTGGAGAAGTGGCTTATGAGTTAGTCTTAACCCTAGGTTTTGTTGTTGTCCATCCGATTTTCCATGTTTCTATTTTGCGGAATTACATTCCTAATGAATATCATCTGCTTCAGTAGGTCTCAATTCAGTTGGATGAGAGATTGGCATTTCTGGAGGAGTCACTTTCATATTAGCTAGGGATTTCAAGTGGTTATGCTATAGATGGATTCTAGTAGATAAGTTTTAGTGGAGACACTTCCTAGTAGAAGAGGATACATGGGAGACCAGGAGTGAGATGCGGGCCTAGTATGCTATTTGATCCTTAAGGTACATCCTAACCCTTTACATTCGCGAAAAGTCCTTTTAGTAGTGGATATTGTAATGACCCTCCAAGTCATTTTATACTTTTTCTCTCATTTTTATCATTTAGAGATTTCCTATTCCCCAAATCATTTATGAGTTCCTGGAGCTGACAGTTTAGTTAGGGAAAGTTCATATGGTTTTTAGAATCAATTCCCTATTTTGAAGTCTTCGCTACTAAGAATTGGTTATCGGGCATAAAATTTTGTTTAATGACTATATATGACAATTTTGAAAGCTCATCATCTCTGAAACATCGATTAATAAGGGGACCTTTGGTTAAGGTCCTCAGACCTCCATACTCATTTTAGACTATTCACCAAAATTTGATAAAAGTGGTTGTTGGGTATGGGGCCTACTTTTCATTGAAATGACCCCAGGTGGAAAATTTGATGGTGTCATTGAGTCTAAAATGTATAAATTTATAAGGTAGCATAGTTTGATTGCTTTCATGGGATTTTGGATGAATTTTGAGCGGTCGGTGGAGACGCGGAATATTCTATGTCCCCAGCTGGTGCATTCTCTAAAGCAACACATGGGTCTCTTTAGCAAAGGCTTATTAAGTGTCATGGCTTGACCAGCTAAGGGATGCTTAAGTGGAGCCCAGTTTTCTTAAGCAAAGACCGCTTAAGTAGCTATTGGTCTACTTAAGGGAAGAGGGCGAATTTCAGTGGGTATTGCTTAAGTGGTACTTGGCCATTTAAATGGTCCTGTGTCCACTTAAAAGGCACCTAGGAGGCACTAAATCCCCCATCTGCCTAATTTCCTCCCCATTTTTCCACAAGTCTCAAGAGTGAAAACACTAAATAGTGTGGAAAATTGGAAGAAACATTATTAATTGATTTTGGGGTATTTGTGAGCACGATTTTCTCATTTTTCATTAAAATCTTGCTATGTTTCCATTAAATTCATGGTTAATTTCTCAATTTACTCTCAAAATAAGTTGATTTCTAAGAAACGTGTTGATGATTTCTAAACTGTGATTCTGCACGGGCCCCATATGAGATTCTTACATCATTTTAGAATCAAAGAATAAATTCAAAATATGGTTACCGTTATTCTCGTACTGACGAGTAGATTATAATTTTGATAGTGTGGCATCATGTAGAAGTTTCTCTAAAGGGGAAATCACTAATTTAGCAGATTTCACAGGTTTTCTTAGGCATCAAGGGAGGGTAGTTTTACCTTTCATTTAGATTGGGCTTAATTATAATATATTTATGACAATGTGCTTGATATTGGTTGAAAATTAGGCCTTAGAGGTATATTTAGTTTAATTTGGATTATTTAGCCTACTAAGCAATCATAAATTACGCATAATTGACTTTTTTACTATTTCTTCTTTAGAATCTCTCTCTTAGAACTAAAATGAAGCTTATTTAACAACTATTTGTAAAATTACATACTTTAGCCTAGTTCGGGTAGAATTTCCCTCAGAATAGATTTCGAGGATTTAGAGTAGGCCCCTCTGGCCCACCTTACACCAAGACTATTACTTGCTCCTTGTAGGCTTAATAGATATGTATATCATCTAATTATATATTCTAGAGCTCTTTGAGGTTAGATATATAATGCTTAAACTAGATTGGTACGATGATGATGATACTAGTTCTGGTTCAAGTATGGCAATTTATGATCTTAAGGCTGGTTTGATTTTGATATTACTCATTATATGAGTTTTGGTTCATGGTTGGTTTATGATTATAGGACTTCCGGTTCAAGCCCGACAAATGATAACATGAGTTCTGATTAAATCCTGGCATCACGAGGTTATTTATAAAACTTATGGAATCAATTCGAGTATGGTGTTTATGATATGGAAGGATTCTGTCATGACCCGAACTAGGGCCTGGCCCCCGATGAGCATTTCGAACCATGGAGGCCCGAAAACCCCTTATCTGTCTGGTAATTATGCACCTAATTCATATGATTAAAGTAATGCGAAAGAAACACAATAATTCGGAAACATGGTCATAAATATGAAAAGAAACAATAACGGGGAGATAAGTTTCCCCCAACATCAATTAACCTCTAAACAAATAACAAGTGACTGAGTCAAGTAACCGTATATAAACTGGGACAAGGCCCCCAGTAGACCCCAAAACTGAATATAAGATAAAAGGACTACAGGACATAAGACCTTCCGAAACATAGAAGGCTCACCACTTGTCTCTAGAACTCTGTCTGAATGATCTACTGATTCTCTTGACCCCTAGACTGGGTCTCTGAACCTGAGAGGTTGGAGAGGGGAGGGGGTCAGCACAAAAGTACTGGCACGCAGAGATATCAAAACAAAACATAATATTTTTACAAACAATAGTTGAGAGCCATTATAAAGCATTTTCGTATCAAATCATTTGAAAACACATTTGTTTAATGCAATAGTTTTCTAAACAATCAATGAAATGCAAATGAGCTAGGTGGAATACCCTACATAATTTACACCAACTGTCTGACCTCGGTTGCCACTGAGATTAAAGTATAAGTGAGAAAAGACACTCAAGACCACAAAGCATGGTGTCTTGACCCCCTGGTAGTGCCCAAGATCACTTAGCCCAGGCTCCTACCTATAGTCCCAATTTGGGAATGACATGAAGTCAAGTACATAGGATTACACAGCCTGGTACCAAAATTCCATATCGGTAAACACGTTTTCCAGCGATGAGCCCTTACTGTCAAATACCTTCTTCGGGCATCCCCCTTTCTCATGTAAAATCAATGCATTCAAGTTTCATCTGATTCAATCACATATCATGTTCTATAGGGTATCGTCATACCCAACTTGCAAGTACTCAATATCACTTCTACATATGCATAATCATGTAAAAGGTGCTTCATAATTTACAAGTGGCGAACAATATTTATTTCAAATTCATGCTCTCTTTTGATGATCACAATATGATATGGGGTATCAAGACATTATCATGGGAATTTGAAAGCAATTTATCATTCATATTTATCAATCTTCCATGGAAAATCTCAAATCACATATGCATGGTTTCAATCATTGAAGTATATAGTCAAACAATTCCCATGACATAAAGAAAAATGACTTAGAAATCATATTGAAAGCAAGTTATTAGAATTTAATTGAAAACCCCCATTTAAAAGCATGTATGTTCATAAAAACTACACCCATGAGATTTTAGGATAACCCCACGTACCTCTATTTCCAAAGACAATAGATTTTTCTTGAAGCTTGAGGATTGGTGATTCTAAATATGTAATTATCTTTGAAAACCTACGGTCGAATCTTGAACTATTTGGGTTTTTATTTTTAAACCATAAGGAGAATATTTGAGCACTTTTGATGAATGAAGGTGTATTTTGGGGTCGTTGGAACTGAATTTTGTATTTTAGGGCTAAGTAAGGGTGGAAAAGGACCACTTTGTCCCCAAAACGGAGTATTTAAGTCACTTGAATTCCTTACATAGGCACCGCCTATCCCATTGCCTATGTTCACATAGGCGCCGCCTAGGCTATCACCTATGTTTACATAGGCACCGCCTAGGCTATTGCCTATGCTTTCCAGTGGCCATGGGCGATTGGTTAGGCGACGCATATCACTTTAAAAGGCCATAACTTCTTGCTCGGGTGTCATATTTTAGCCAAATTGGTATCGTTGGAAAGCTAACTCGAATACCTCTCATTTGACACATAGTAGGCTTCCTAATTCGACATATACAAAGAGTTATATTCGATGGAAGTTGGCACACTTTACAACATCCACTAAAACTTAGTCGATCAAAATAGTTTCAACTCGTCCTTGAGTTGAAGGACCTCTATGGTCTAACTTCAAGCTTGAATGGATTCACATGCTACACAATTAATTGACATGACATATTGGCATAGTATTTTATGGCTTCAAGATTTATCAACACATTGGAATCATGGTCTATATTGTAGCCCAAAATACGGGGCGTTACATTATCCCCCCCTTAGGATCATTCGTCCCCGAATAATGATACAGGACACAGACAGACATGATTTCAAGCATAATAAAAGACTAGGAAAGTTAAGATAGGAATAGTACCTCTAATGATCTTCACTTTCTGTATCGCCTGATGAACAAGATCAGGACCATACAACTGAGTCTCACCCACTTTATACCATCCTATCGGATACCTACATCTTCTCCCATACAAAGCCTCAAAAGGAGCCATCTTGATACTGGTATGGTAACTATTATTGTAAGTGAATTTAACCAGTGGCAAGTGATCTACGCAAATACCTTTGAAATCAATAACACATGCCCTTAACATATCTTCGAGGGTGTTAATGGTACGCTCAGCTTGCCCATCTGTCTGAGGGTGGAAAGCTGTGCTTAAATTCACTTGTATACCTAAACCCTTCTAAAAAGATCTCCAGAACTGAGGTGAAAACTGTGTACCTCTATCAGATATAATGGACACTGGTGCCCCATGCAATCAAACTATCTCCTCAATGTAAATCTTAGCATAAACCTCTCCCGAATAATTAGTCCTCACAGGCAAAAAGTGGACTGACTTTGTCAACCGATCTACAATGACCCATCTAGAATCATATTGGTTTCGGGATCTCAAAAGTCCGGTAACGAAGTCCATGTTTATCATCTCCCACTTCCATAAAGGCAGGTCTATCTCTTGGGAAGTATCACTTGGCCTCATGTGTTCTACCTTCACTTGTTGACAGTTTAAATACTTGGACACAAAATCAGCTACATCACGTTTCATGTTATTCCACCAATACAAGGTTTTCAGATCATGTTACATCTTAGTAGAGCCTGGGTGAATGAAATACCACAAAGTGTATGCCTCATTAAGGATTCTTTCCCATAGCCCATCAACATTCGGAACGCACAACCTACCCTGAAATCTCAGAATACCATCACCACCAATTTCAAATGACATAACCTTTTATTGACCCACATCTTTCTTGATTTGCTTCAGGATGAGATCTTCAACCTGCTTCTCCTTAACTTCAGCATAAAGGGATGACTTAGCTGACTCATGAATAATCATCCCTCTATCTTTGGAATCTAAGAGTCGCACTCCTAGATTTGCAACGTGGTGAATATCCTTCACCATCTCTTTCTTTCCTTCTTCTACATGAGGAAGGCTGCCCATAGACAACCTGCTGAGGGTGTCGGCTACAACATTTGCCTTGCTCAGATGGTAATGCAGACTCATATCATAGTCTTTCAAAAGTTCCATCCAACGCCTCTAACTGAGGTTCAATTATTTCTGTGAGAAAACATACTGCAAACTCTTATGGTCAGTATAAATATCAACATGCACTCCATAGAGATAGTGCCTCAAGCTTCTAAGTGCAAACACCACGGATGCTAACTCCAAGTCATGAGTAAGGTAATTGCGCTCATGCACCTTTAACTGCCTAGATGCATAAGATATTACCTTACCACGCTGCATCAATACATAACCAAGTCCCACATGGGATGCATCACAATAAACCACAAAATCATCTACATCCTCGGGAAGGGTCAAAATAGGAGCAGTAGTCAGCCTGTCCTTTAACTTCTCAAAACTATTTTCACACAAGTCAGACCACAAAAACTTCATCTTTTTCTGAGTCAGTTTAGTAAGCGGAGAAGCTATAGAACAAAAACTCTCTACGAACCTGCTGTAATACCCTGCCAAATCTAAGAAGCTCGGTTGGAGTCATGGGTCTGGGCTATTTTCTCATTGCTTCAACTTTCTGGGGATCCACTCTTATCCCATCACTGTACACAATATGCCCCAGGAAGGAAATAGCATCTAACCAAAATTCATACTTAGAAAATTTGGCATACAATTGATGATCCTTAAGGGTCTGAAGAATAATTCGAAGGTGATTGGCGCGATCCTCTTCACTCTTAGAATAGATCAGAATATCATCAATAAAAACAATGATGAACAATTCAAGAAACTAATGGAACACTCTATTCATAAGATCCATGAAGGCTGCAGGGGCGTTAGTCAACCCGAAGGACATGACTAGAAATTTGTAGTGACCATATCGGGTTCGAAAGGCTGTCTTGGGTATGTCTGACTCCCTAACTTTCAACTAATGATAACACAAATAAAGGTCTATTTTTGAAAAACACTTGGAACCCTGAAGCTGGTCAAAAAGGTCATCAATCCTAGGAAGAAGATATTTATTTTTAATCATGACCTTATTCAACTGACAGTAGTCTATGCACATATGAAGGGACCCATCCTTCTTTCGCACGAAGAGCACGGGTGCAACCCATGGGGAAACACTAGGATGAATAAAACCTTTGTCTAGGAGGTCTACAAGCTGTTCTTTTAACTCCTTTAGTTCCACGGGAGCCATTCTATATGGTGGAATAGAAATAGGATAAGTGTCTGGCAACACATCAATGCCAAAATCTATCTCCCTATCAGGGGGTATCCCTGGGAGATCTTTGAGAAAAACTTCTAGGAATTCATTCACTATAGGGACTGGCTGTAGAGGAAGGTTCAACTTTTGAATCTTTTACTCAGATTAGATAATACATACAACCTTTGGAGATAAGCTTTCAGGATCTAAGATAAGAGATAAAGTGACCTCTTGGTTCCATTGAACTCTCTACCCATATAATTGATGTCTCATTCGGGAAAGAAAAAGTGACCTTTCGGGTTCTGCAATCAAGGGTGGCATAACACGAATGGAGCCAGTCCATCCCAAGGATGGCATCAAAATCTATCATATCCATTTCTATACGGTATACCACAGTTTCCCTACTATGAATAAACATGACATAATTTCTATACACCCTTCTAGCAACAACAGAATCACCTACAAGAGTACAAACAGAGAAGGGTTCTACAAAAACTTCAGGCTCAAGCCCAAAACCAACAGCCACATAAGGGGTCACATAAGATAAAGTAGACCCGGGATCAAGAAATATATAATCATCATGAGAAATGATTCGTAACATACCGGTGATAACATCTGGTGAAACTTTCGCCTCCTGGAGGTTAGTCAAAGAATATAACTGGTTACGACCGCTTCCGGCAGCTAAAGGAGCACCATTAGGAAAAGGAGCTGTGGAGGTAGCTTGGGACTTAGCCCCCCCTCCCCCCTGTATTTCCTCCAGCAAAAGGACAACCTCTCTGAAGGTAACCCACTTTGCCACAAATATAGCAGTTTCTCCCCTCAAACCAGTACTTCCATAGATAATTCCTTCTGCAAACCTCATACCACGGATAAGTACGATGCTACTGGGCCACACTACCCTAAGACTGTGTACCTAAAACTTTGGATCCATGAGGAGTCTGAAAACTCTGAGTTTGTTTGTCTGTCGGTGGTCTGGGTGCTGGGGTGCTGGCTGCTGACTGTACATTATTCCAAAACTTCTTTTTCTTTGACCATTTATCACCCCAGTTACCACTTTGCAGCTGACTCTAGTGTTGGTCCGCAGATCTAGCTCTCTTAGCCTACCTGTCTTTCTCTCTAAATTTAGCAATCTTTTTCTTCTTCTCTTCCACCTACTGCATATGAATTGTCAGTCAACCAAAGTCTAATACTTATTCAACATAGCCCTCTGGCACTTAAGTACCAGGTTATCATCAAGGCCAGATGCAAATTTCCTTCTCTGGGCTCTCTTATTACTAGTCAACTCTGGTGCATAGCGGGCTAGTTTATCAAACTTCAAAGTGTACTCCTAGACACTCATACTGCCCTGCTCCAGATTCATAAATTCTTCTGCTTTCGTCTCCCTCAACTCCAAAGGAAAGAATCGATCAAAGAAAGCTTCCATAAATTCACCCCAAACTGTGGGCTCAGCACTTTCACCTTTTGCATCTTCCCAGTCGGTATACCACTGATTCGCAACGTCCTTGAGCTGATAGGTTTCTAGCTCTACCCCTTCAAGCTCATCCATATGTATCACCTTAAAGATCTTTTCCATCTCATCCATGAACACTTATGGATCTTTCTCCACCTTGGAGCCAGTGAACTTAGATGGGTTCATTTTCATGAAATGTCTGACTCTAGTAGCCTCAGACATAACAGATGTAGAACTAACATCTTTCGATGTATGAGCCTAGTTAGCTACCAACTGTGTCAGCATATAAATGGACCATCTGAATTCTACATTTGAAATATCTCCCTGAGCAGTTGGGGGATGGTTGGCATTAGTCCGCAGGGCCCGAGGTGGACTGGTCAAGACTGGAGGGACTCTTGAAGTAGGGACAAATTCTGGAGTGTGAGCCCTATTATGGGTCCACATCCCATGGGTGAGACGGACCTCATCTGCCTGAGCATTCTGATCGATGATATAATGTGGAGGCATATATGTGTTTCTGAAACACAAGTGACCATTGATTAGGGGACAGTTCAGACTCTGAAGCACAAACTAAATGACAAAGAACGGAAATATTTCCTAAACACCTAGTAGCCCCCTTTTATAAGTGTGGCGCGCTACACACCCATAAATAGGACTCTACCCGACGTGATTTTACAGACACCCTGGGACCATGAACCGTGCTTTAATACCAAGTTTGTCACAACCCAAACCAGGGCCTGACCATGACGAGCATTTCGAACCATGGAGGCCCGAAACACCCCTATTTGTCTGGTAATTATGCACCTAATTCATATGATCAAAGTAATGTGGAATAAACACAATAATTCAGAAACATAATCATAAATATGAAAAGAAACAATAACAGGGATATAAGTTTCCCCCAACATTAGTTAACCTTTAAACAACTGTCTGCAAAAATCTCTAAAAAATGACTGAGTTAAGTAACCTTATATAAACTGGGACAAGGCCCCCAGTAGACCCCAAAACTGAATATAAGATAAAAGGACTGTAGGACATAAGACCTTCCAAAACATAGAAGGCTCACCACTTGTCTGTAGAACTCTGTCTGAATGATCTACTAATTCTCTTGTCCCCTAGACTGGGCCTCTGAACTTGAGAGGTTGGAGAGGGGAAGGGTTCAGCACAAAAGTACTGGCATGCAGAGATATTAAAACAAAACATAATATTTTTACAAAATATAGTTGAGAGCCATTATAAAGCAATTTCGTATCAAATCATTTGAAAACACATGGGCGTAATGCAATAGTTTTCTCAACAATCAATGAAATACAACTGAGCTAGGTGGAATACCCTACATAATTTACACCAACTTTCTGACCTCGGTTGTCACTGAGATTAGAGTATAAGTGAGGGAGAGACACTCAAGACCACAAAGCATGGTGTCTCGACCGACTGGTAGTGCCCAAGATTACTTAGCCTGGGATCCTACCTATAGTCCCAATTTGGGAATGACATGAAGTCAAAAACAGAATTAATTAACCTGGTAACAAAATTCCATGTCGGCAAACACGTTTTCCAGCGATGAGCCTTTACTCTCAAATGCTTTCTTTGGGCATCCACCTTTCTCTTGTAAAATCAATGCATTCAAGTTTTATTTGATTCAATCACATATCATGTTTTGTAGGGTATTGTCATACCCAACTTTCAAGTCCTTAATATCACTTCCACATATGCATAATCATGTAAAAACCAAGGTGCTTCATCATTTACAAGTGGTGAACAATATTTATTTCAAATTCATGCTCTCTTTTATTGATCATAATATGATATGGGGTATCAAGACATTATCATGGAAATTTGAAAGCAATTTATCATTCATATTTATCAAACTTCCATGGAAAATCTCAAATCACATATGCATGGTTGCAATCATTGAAGTATATAGGCAAACAATTCCCATGACATAAAGAAAAATAAATTAGAAATCACATTGAAAGCAAGTTATTAGCATTTGATTGAAAACCCCCATTTAAAAGCATGCATATTCATAAAAACTACACCCATGAGATTTTAGGATAACTCCACGTACCTCTATTTCTAAGGATAATAGATGCTTCTTGAAGCTTGCGGATTGGTGATTCCAAATATGTAATTATCTTTGAAAACCTATGGTCGAATCTTGAGCTATTTGGGTTTTTATTTTGAAACCCTAAGGAGAATATTTGAAAACTTTTGATGAATAAAGGTGTATTTTGGGGTCGTTGGAACTGAATTTCATGTTTTAGGGCTAAGTAAAGGCGGAAAAGGACCACTTTGTCCCTAGAACAGAGTGTTTAAGTCACTTGAATTCTTTACATAGATGCCGCCCATCCCATTGCCTATGTTCACATAGGCGCCGCCTAGGCTATCGCTTATGTTTACATAGGTGCCGCCTAGGCTATCGCGTATGCTTTCGAGTGGCTATGGGTGACTGGTTAGGCGACGCATATCACTATAAAAGGCCATAACTTCTTGCTCGGGTGTCATATTTTAGCCAAATTAGTATCGTTTGAAAGATAACTTGAATACCTATCATTTGAAACATAGTAGGCTTCCTAATTCAACATATACAGAGAGTTATGGTCAATAGAAGCTGACACACTTTACAACGTCCACTAAAACTTAGTCGATCGAAATAGTTTCAACTCGTCCTTAAGTTGAAGGACCTCTATGGTTTAAATTCTAGCTTGAATAGATTCACAGGCTACACAATTAATTGACATGCCGTATTGGCATAGGATTTTATGGCTTCGGGATTTATCAGCAAATCGAAATCATGGTCTATATTGTAGCCCGAAATGCAGGGCGTTATAGATTCACTATTATGATTTTGAGATTTAGTTAATTAGCATAATTCTTGTTATTATTTCTTTTTGATTTCACCCTCCAGTCTTATGGGGGCCTTCGTTGGGTTATTTACTTTATTGTACTTACTATTTTATAGGGCTCAGTGTTGTAGTACTAGTTATGTTTTCCTTAATATAGTGATTTTGGTTATTTATTTACAGTATGTAGAGTGTTATTCTAGGTTTTCCCTCTTACCTTGACTTATCATTATTTATCATGTATCTCTTTATATTATATTATGATTTAGCTTAGTCATTTGATTAAGCCTACTGAGTACCTGTGGCTTTGGTACTTATACAACAAATGCTAATCCAAGTACTAGTATCCATTATTGACACTACGATAGTTCAAGATTAGTTTGGAGATAGGGTGAGCTCTTAGAGCTGGAGTTGACCTTTTCACCATCTTCTATATTTTGCTTAGTTTTTCCATTTTCTAGATTGACGTACAATTGTTTATTACAGTTCTTGTATTCTTTTTAGATTTCTGGTTCTTGTAACGACACTGCTAGGTCGTGGGATATGTTATTTCGCTTATTTATCTTCCATTATTATTATAATTCTATAAATTATTCCTACATGTCCTTTACATGCATATCTCCAGAATTTACACCATTTTCTACAAAATTAGCCCATTGCTTATAGCTCTGGGATATAGTTTGTCTTATCTATCGGGAATAAAGTAGGTGCCATCATGACTCAAAACTCGAGTCTTGACACTGACACTGTGATTGTGCTAGTCAGAGTTCATAGATAGGGTGAGCTCTCGGAGTCGAATTTGATATTTTCTCCTTTATTTTTTGATAGTCTTTCTACTTAATAGACTGTGGCATATTCACTTGATAGTACTCATATTCATTGTCATGACCCTATTTCATAGGTCATAATGGCACCTACTGTAACCCATCAGTAGGTACCCGTAGTTTGAAACTATTAGTAAAAGACTACCAAGAGAAATGAAGGAAGAATGCAAAATAAATATAGTAAAAGGCTAAAGTTCACAAGATATTTCCAAAACTTGGTGGAATCAGTACAAGAGCATCTAATATAATGAGACTACAACATGAAGTACGAAATGAATATACTTATTCAAACCATCTCTCAATAAAAGATATAGATAAGTCTACTACATAAGAGGGAGAATAGCAATACTCTGAATGCTAGGAGCTCACCATATGTATCTGGACCATAACTGCTTTGCACAATACACACATCAATGGTGAGAACCTATACTTTGATTTATCAGGCTAAAGGAGTGTAGTATGACTACCAAACATGTGCTACTCATTTGCCCATTGTCGACTGAGCTCCAAGGATAATGCAAATATAAATGGCATGCCATCAGGAAAGTAAACTACACCCAAATATCCAAGAAACTAACATAATAAAGCTAACGAGGTAATAAGGATAAACTATCCTATTCTATCCATACTTAGGAACCTAAGCACTATACGTATACCACAAGCCATTATTTGAATAAAGAATAGAGTAAAGATGCATATATATGTGTACAAGAAAAAGTAATGGATATACAACATGAATAAATAAAACAAGAGAGGGATACATGGTAATACCATTACTACTATAGATAGATACATATATATAAACAAGGCTAACTCAAGCTATAACCTACGTAATCACACTAGCATCTTAAGACCTCCTAATCATAGTAGAAACCCTCGGGATAATCATACGTAATAATATAACTGTGAGATAAACTAATCAAAATCATACCTCAAATCTTAATGCTAGTCCAATATTCAACCTGTCACGAACTACCCATAATAATAACAAATCAATGTGAAGTAACTGTCCATCCCGGGAAAACAATACCTAAATTTAACCTGATAACCCAAAAGGTCCAATCAATACAAACAACATACCACAAGCAATACTCATCAACTATACTTATGAACCCCCTAAGTCTAAAGATATAGGCACATACTAATTATAGGCAATGCACAGGAAAGGATAAATGCAAAGTATAATCTAAAAAACTATAACCAATCCAAGTACCATAAACTAACCTAGTGTATACACCCCCTCCAGCTTGATAGCTCACAAAGGCAGGATCTACAATAACCTTTCTTATCTCTCATGATGGCTAATGGATGAAGTATCCCCTAGGGGGTTCAGAAGTAATCGTATACACAAACCTGGTTCGAATCTAGGATTTTCAATAGCCAGAATCATCATTCACTCTATACAGTGCCATATATACACATACACACATATATATGTGTGTGTATATATATACATAAAAATGCACGTTCTAGAATCATGGATAAAAGAGTGTATGTTCATAAATCCATTTTATGGGGTAAATGCCAGGACTAAATCATCAAAATAACATAGAAAGGGTTGGAATCTCTCCCAGCCGAGGTAACTTGTCATAGTAAAATCGAAGAACAGAATCTATCTTAGTCAAATCTCTAAGACATCATTTTAGTCTCAAAGGCTCATAAGTTGTTCATTAAGATGGTAAGATTCCCTTTATGAAGAAATTCATTTTAATAGTGAAAAGTAGAAATAAATCCATTTTTAGGAAAAAGAGTAATAAAACCAGAGTTTTAGTTGGAATCATACCATTTACCATTTTATTAATCATGAATGTACTAAATCTATGTATTCTATCACCAGTATCGAATCAATGTGATCATAAGCACCAAAATATCTATAAACTACATCCATTTTCATTAAAAGGATAAACTACTTACCGAAATCTAGTGTATATCATAAGCATGACCTTGGGCCACATATGACATATCCGAGATAACCATAACATTATAATATGGGAAAAACTATCATAATCCATGAACTAATGCAGTAAACATTAAATAAAAGTTTCATTAGTCTCAACTATATCTAATATGCTAACATGCATATATAATTCTACTAAAGCTAATATAAGTATTGGCCTAAGGTGGGCCAAAGGGGCCCACTTTTAATCTCCAAAATCCATTTTTCAGATAAGGTTCTACCCTGAACTACGCTAAGGTATCTATATTCATTTCAAGATGTTAGATAAGACATGATTATCTCTATGATAGCAGTTCCACCAAAAATATGAGCAACTAAGTCAATTCTACCTAAATAACAGTTCCAAGATAACTCAAATAGTTCCAAAAAGACTAATCATACCAATCATGCTTCCAATACATAAATCCCATCCCATATATATCATAATATAATAATTATAATTTGAATAAACTCAATCTATGAAGAATGTATAGGATCATAGTAATATAATAAGTATTTCACCTTAAGGGTCAATTACTTTTCTATTCCCCATACACATAAATTAGGCTAAGTCACGATGTTCTACCTAATATCATTAAGAAGAGTAGATAGAAGCCTACCTTGATATTGAATCACCATCTCATTAAGAAGAGTAGACAGAAGCCTACTTCGTTGTTGAATCACAATATTTGAATCATCCATAAATCATTTGTCTTTACTCCATGATCCAAAAATATTTTCACCCTATCAAATGTATAGTCTACACATCGTTATAAGTAAAATAAGACCTGTGTTTCTATAATAAGGGTCAAATAAAATTTTGGATCAAGAATGGCCCCATGGGGCCCTCAAATGGAATCCAAAATTGAATCTATCATAAGGTCCATCTGAGGTCAAGGAATATGTGCTCAAAATTTGGGCATAAATGGAGCACAAATTGGATCACAAATCAACCATCAAAGTTTAGGAATTAAAGATCTGATTTCTAAGAATTATACTATGACTTAGCATGGAAATCAAAGGAAAAATTAATGAGAAATTAGCATGAAAGAGTTAGGTTAGCTTACTTCCACTTACATGGATGATTTCTCTAATTTTCCTCTTTTTGAGAGCTCAACTTTGTGTAAATATGATGTAAAAATTGATTGAATATTGGATGTGGAAAAAGGCATTTAATTCAACCAGGAGCCACTTAAGCAGTCACCCTATTGCTTAAGCGACAACCGCCTAAGTGGATCTTCTATATCATAGGTGATCTGGTGCTCAGGATGGAGTATCGCTCAGGCAACCTAAAATATCTTGGGTTCTGTACTTTGAAAAAATTCATTATTTTAAGCATTCTATTGGTCATACGATTCACCATACTTTTCATATGGTGTGGGTATGGGTCTAGGGTCCCTAGTCATATGATTGTTAGTGTGATATTGGATAAGTTCTGTTCTTGGTATGAGAATACTCCATACGAGTCGTATGTACATTATACGAGGGGTATAGTTTTCTTTCGAATGTTGTCCAATATCTAGCGTAGATGAATCTACTTAGGTACTACTTGATGGGTATTAGTCATATGGTTATAGTACGAGTTATTCCAAAGAGTTGTATGTTGGACAAAATAGGATGTCCAACTTTCTGATCAAGGTACGAGTGGAAGGTACCACTCGTATTATATAGGTATAAGTGAAGGGTCTAAATTTTACACTCATGCATCCTTTTTTTAAGTTTACGTTGGAGGTATTCTGGACATTTGTTCTAATAACTCCTCCTGACCCTACGACATAAAAAACCTTTGGAGGCTTCCTTAACCTATTAGTCACAATCAAACACTTTCAAATCTCACTCGAGCTCTTGGCTCAAGAAAGGCTAGAGTTTTCTTCAAGTCAATCAATTAAGGCTCTAAAAGGTGATTTCTCTTTGTCTTCCTTATTGTCTAAGACATGCTACTGCTCCCTCCTTTTTAGTCCAACTAAAGGAATGTTTTAATGAATTGTTTTCATGGCATTATTGTGATATTATTTTGTGTTTGGAAATATATGTTGTGGTTTTAGTTGTTCTTGCTAGGATAGTGTTTTCCCATGTTTAACTTATGGTATTTATGTTATAGTTATGATTTAAACATATGGTTTCATGGGATTTTGATTTTATGCAACCATATTTATGGCTGTACATTTTGATTGTGGTCCGTAGTGTATTTTACACTCTTTTCTGTTTCTAACCCAGTAGGTGATTCTGTGTTGGCTAGCAAATTCTATAGAGGTTGTGTAGTATTTGTGGGTCGTCGGGATACTTTAGTGGATTTATTTTAACTAGATGTGGTTGATTCTGATGTTATACTAGGGATGGATTGGTTGCACTCATGCTATTCTTCTCTAGACTGTTGGACCTATAAGGTCTTCTTTAATTCCCCTATTGAGCTGGTTATTAAGTAAGAGGGTGGTTCCCTAGCTCCTAAGGGGAAGTTCATATCATATCTTAGAGCTCGAAGATTAAACTCAAAGGGTTTTCTCTATTATCTAGTCTGTGTTAAAGATTCTACCTTAGAGGGTCCTTCTTTGTATTCTGCACTGATTGTGAATGAGTTTCCTGAGGTCTTCCCTGATTACCATCCTGGTGTTCCTCCAATAGGAAGATTGAGTTTGAAATTGATTTTGTTCCAAACAATCATTTAATTTCTATTCCCCTATATAAAATAGCTCCGACTGAGTTGAAGGAGCTAATGGAGCAACTTAAGATCTCTTAGTCAAAGGGTTTCATCCATCCTAGTATGTCCTCATGAGGCACACCAGTGTTATTCATTCATAATAAGAATGGTTCCTTTCGATTGTGTATTGATTATCGGTAGTTGAATAAGATGACAGTAAATAATATGTATCCTCTTCTAAGAATATATCTTTTGTTTAATCAGTTGCAGGGTGCTATGTTTTTCTTTAAAATTAATCTTTGATCCAGGAATCATCAGCTTAAGATTAGGGTGGTGGATATCCCTAAGATTTCCTTCCATACCTGGCATGGTCACTTTGAATTTTTGGTTATTTCTTTTGAGTTGACTAATGCCCCTGCGGCATTCATGGATTTTTTTTATGAGTAGGGTCTTCCGTCAATTTTGGATTTGTTTGTCATTGTGTTCATAGACGATATTTTCTTGTACTCTAAAAGTAAGTTGGATCATGCTGATCACCTCCGTATAGTATTGCAGACCCTTAAGGAGGAACAATTGCATACCAAATTTTGAAATATGATTTTTGGTTGAACGCTGTCACTTTTTTAGGTCATATCATTTTTACCGAAGGGATCATAGTGGACTAATAGAAAGTTCCAATGGTTAAGAAGTGGCGCAGACCTATGACTCTATTCGATATTTGGAGCTTATTGGGTTTAGCTGAGTACTATAGGAGGTTTGTGGATATTTTTTTGATTATAGATGCTCCGTTAACTAAATTGACTCAAAAAAAGGTAAAGTTTTCTTGTGGTTTGATGCTTCTAAGGGGAGTTTTTAAAAATTGAAGGATAGGCTAACTTTGTCTTCTATTTTGACTTTACCTGAAGGTACTGATGTGTTTGTTGTCTACTGTGATGCATCCCATGTAGGAATTGGTTGTGTTATGATGCAACATGGCGAGGTGATAGCTTATGCCTCTAGACAGTTGAAGGTGCATGGGAGGAATTATCCTACTCATGAATTGGAACTGTTAGTTATCATGTTTGCATTAAAAATCTGGTGTCACTATTTGTATGGAGTGTATGTGGATATCTTTACTAACCATAAGAGCCTGCAATATGTGTTTACTCAGAATGAGCTTAACCTCAGGCAAAGAAGATGACTTGAGCTCCTCAAGGATTATGATATAAATATTTACTACGACCCAGTTAAAGCTAATGTGGTTGTTGATGCACTTAGTAGGTTATCCATGGGGAGTCTAGCTCATATGGATAAGGAGAAGAGAGAGTTGGTGAAGTATATTACTGTTTAACTAACTTTGGAGTTTGCCTCTTGAACTCATAGGATGGTGGTGTGTTTGTGTAGAAGGTAGTGTGGTCATCTCTTGGTGCTGAAATCAAGGGGAAGAAGATGTTAGATCCTATCTTGATGAGGATCATGGGTGATGTAGGTGAGCAGAAGGTTATAGAATTTGAGATTAGTGGTGATGGTACCTTGCGGTACAAAGGAAGGTTATATGATCCTGGTGTAGATGGTTTGTAAGAGAGGATCTTAGCTGAGGTGTATGAATCATTCCATGTTGTTTATCTTGGTTTGACAAAAATGTATCATGACCTCAAGAAGATGTATTGGTAGAATAAATACAAGAGGGATGAGGCTAATTTTGTGGCCTAGTGCATGGTGTGCCTACAAGTGAAAGTTGAGAACATAAGGCTTGGAGGGTAGTATCAAGAAATAGAGTTGCCTTAATTAAAGTAGGAAGTAATCAACATGGACTTCATTAACGGTCTTTCTCGATCTCAGAATCAATTTGATTCGATATGGTTCATCTTGGTTAGGATGACAAAGTCGACTCACTTTTTGCTAGTGAGGACTAACTTTTTGGCTGAGGATTATACAAGGTTGTACGTCCAAGAGATTGTGAAGTTGGATGGAGTACCGATTTCTATAATACCTGATCATGGTATGCAATTTTCATCTTACTTTTGGTAATTATTTTAGAAAGGGATGGGAACTAAGCTTATTCTAAGTACTGCTTTTCACCCGCAGTCAGATGGGAAAGAAGAAAGGACTATTTAGACATTTGCAGGATATGCTTTGTGTATGTGTTATTGACTATAGTGGTATTTGGGTGGAGCATATATCTCTTGTACAGTTTGCTTACAACAATAGCTACAACTCTAGCATTGGGATGGCCCCATTTGAGGCGTTGTATGGTCAGAGGTGTAGGTCTTTATTTGGGTGGTTTGAGCTTTATAAGGCAGATGTGTTTAGCCCAAATTCGGTTCAAGCTATAAAGAATGTGATGGTGATATAGGATAGGCTTAAGACTTCCCACAGTTGCCAAAATTCCTATGTGAATGTGAGGCGAAGGGATTTGGAGTTTGAGGTTGGAGATAGGGTGTTTCTAAAGGTGTCTCCGATGAAAAGAGTAATGTAGTTTGGAAAGAAGGTGAAGCTCAATATCTAATATATAGGTCCTTACATGATTTGAGGAGGGTTGGCAATGTGGTGTATGAGTTGGAGTTGCCTTGTAGCTTGAGCTCTATTCATCCGGTATTTCAAGTTTCTATGTTGAGGAAGTGTATTGGTGATCAATTCGCAAGTCATTCCTTTCAAGGATAATGGTATTTTGGATTTCCTATCTTATGAGGAGATTCGGATTGAGATATTAGATCATCAGGTTCGTTGGTTACTGACCAAGGACGTGGTCTCGAAAAAGGTTCTATGGTTCTATGGAGGAACCATAATGTGGAAGAGGCTACATACGAATCTGAAGTGGACATGAAATCCAAGTATTCGTTCCTATTTTCCGCACTGGAAATTCATGCGTAAGGTATGTGTTCTTCCTACTATCTTTTTCTTCTAACTTGGTTAAAGGAAGGAATGATTTCCTTGCGTCTTTGTTTTATGTCCTTGCTAAAGGTAAAAATGTGAGTTCCCTGGTGTTCTTTTTTATGTCAGAAAGGTAAGAGTGGAGATGTTAGGGGGTTTAAATCATGCTTGTACTACCTTGTTCGATCATTCAAGGACGAATGATCCAAGTGGGGGAGAATTGAAACGTGTTGGGTTCAGGCCTTTGCAAAATTTCATAAGTTTGAGCCATCTATTGGTCATACGACTCACCATACAGGTCATGTGGTGTGGTTACGGGTCTAGGGACCCTTGTAGTATGTTTGTTAGTATAATGTAAGCCAAGTTTTGTTCTTGATACGAGAAGACTCCATACGAGTCATGGTAAATGATACAAGGGGTATAGGATTCTTTCATATATTGTCTTATATCTAGCCTGGATGTTTTTACTTAGGGTATGATTGAAGGGTACTAGTTATATGGTTAGGGTACGAGTTATGCTAAGATGTCGTATGTTGGACAGAATGGGATGTCCAACTTTCTGATCAAGTTACGAGTGGAAGTTACCACTTGTATGACGTGGGTACGAGTTAGCGGTCCAAACCGTACCCTCCTACATCCTTTTTACAACTAAAGATGGGGGTACTCTGGACATTTCCTCCCTAAAAAATCCTTTTGTCCCCACGACATAAAACAACTTTGGAGGGTTCCATAACTTATTATTTACAATCAAACATTTTCTAAACACTCAAATCTCTCTCAAGATCTTAGTTGAATAAAGGCTGGGGTTTTCTTCAAGTCTATAAATTAAGGCTCTAAGGGTGTTATCTCTCCGTCTTTCTTATTGTCTAAGGCATGTACTCCTCCTTTATTGTTAGTTCAACCAAAGGCATGGTTTAATGAAATGTTTTCATGACATTATTGTGATACTGTTTTGTGTTTTGTAATATATGTTGGGTTTTTGGTTGTTCTTGGTTGGATAGTTTTTTCCCATGTTTTACTTATGGTTTTTATGCTATAATTGTGATTTGAACTTGTGGTTTCATGGTAATGTCAATTGATACTTGGATTTTGTTTCGAAAACTGTATTCCTTTAACATGTTTGTTAAAATGCCAATAAGAATGCTTTTATCGCACTGTTTGACTATTATTGAAATCTTTTCATTGCAGTAAAGGTAATGGAACGTAAATTGGTTTAAATGGTTTTACAAGGATTGAAAAGGCCTTGGTGTTCGTAGGATTGGTTTAAATGGAAAATTTGGAGTGAAATTGGTTTAATGGCTTTGGTATGGAATAAATGGATATACTTGCAAGCTCTTGTTTTGGTATGACGATATCAATGGTTAATGCCTACTTAAAAGGAATCCTTAGTAATTGCTTAGTTGTGTGTTAATAGTTTTAATATGGGTTTAAAGGGGGATGTGCTAGGAAAGCCATGGAAGGCGGCAGTCCCGAGGGGACCAAAATATGAAACTCACGTTTGCCGATGTTAGGTTGGTCTTAGTGACCGTATGCATCATGCAACACTTATATTATGGGATATGTACTAGTCATCTTAGGTTTTTCTCCAACTCATGTGTCTAACACGTGTCGGGGCTCATTCAGCAGGGGGAGATGAACCCATATAGCGCATGGGTAGAATTAGGATGGCAGAGCTACATAATCCCAGGTTAAAGGTTTTAAATGCATGCTAAACCCGGTTCCCTTTCCTGGCATGATATATTTAATTGTATGTATGTGATTACATATGGTTACATACTTTATCCTTATTCCTGAGTATATGCTAGCGGTTACCCACTAACTCATCTTTGGGTGTTGTATCCCCAGACGATGCAGAAACCAGCCATACTAATCCTCTAGCCCATTGACTTTGGTGCGGGGACAACTTAGTGTCATATTGAAGTGGTGAGCTTCCATACTCCTGAAGATCCATTTCATGTTATGTACTTCTCTATATACTTTTGTTATTTCTTAGACTTTGGTTTTTACTTTTGTTATTTCTTAGGCTTTGGTTTTTGGCTATGATCGGGGACATGTCCAAATCAAATGTTGTTTAGATTTCGGATCGAGGCATTGAGTGACTACTTTGGGCATGGGCGGTGTCGGTATTGGTGTCATCCTTTGCCTTGGTATTGGTATTGGGGTTGTTACCATTGGATGTTTGTTTTGATGTTTGGATGGTTATGGTTATGAACTTTACTAAATATCTTTCAATTATAATTTTTCTATCTTGTTATACGTTCACAATTCATCTGACATAGGGTACATAGCGGTTATGGTCGGGTATTGGGTGTGGTCTTTGGTCCATGTTGGACTTGATATTCCAGACACGAGTAGGCCCTGGTTCCAATCATTTATGACCCAAAAGATGCTTAAGCAATGGCCGCTTTAGTAGACAAAGCATCGCTTAAGCGGCCATTGACCAGATGGTTAATGTCACTTAAGACACAATGTTGGGTTTCATGTGACCACTTAAATGGACGCATCAGCAACCTGATGAACTAGATTTTGCTATGTCCTAAATAAAGTTTTAGTGGGTGCTCGGGATTTGTTTGTAATCCCATATATGTAAATAAAATATGCTACCATACAAAATTTGACGTTTTGAACTCAATAATACCATCAAAATTTTCATCTGAGATCATTTCAACTAAATATGAAGGGCACACACCTAATGTACCATTTTTCACACAATCCGCCCAATAGGCCAAAACAAGTTCGAAAGCCTCGGAACCTAAACAAAGGTCCTCCTAGCCTAAAATCAATATTCTAGTGTAGATGGCACTGTTGGAATTCTCATCCAAGCTCATCTACAAGAATTTTTGGCCTGAGACTAAATGCTAAACTGCAAAATCTCAAAAAGAGGGACATTATCCTAAAGTCCAAACCAACTGTCTGATAACCAAATTGACAATTTTGGAAAGTCATAAATGACTTGTAGCAATTGAGGGAATGCTTAAAACACCAAAAATACACAAAAATCAAGGAAATGATCAGAGGGTAATTACAACATCCACTACTATAAGGGACTTTCGTCCATGAAAGTCAATGGATATAAAGATCATGAAAGATCAATGATATGGGGTATTGGACCCGCATGCTCGGAGCATGACTTCTCAGATAACCTTGCAGAAGAAACAATACTTCCAAGGACTTTTGATACAGGTATCCTTTTTTTTTACAACCAACTTCCTTTCTTCAATTGAAACAACCAAAACTCAACCTTAACAACCAACTGGCTTCTAACTAAACTGAGGAAGATTGAGGTATGAAAATCCAAACCATAACACACTGATAGCACATTGATACCAACACAGTAAAAAAAACTCATCCAAGCCAAAGTCTAACTTAAGTACGATCTATGCAACCAATTCTAAATCCAAATATAACCTTCCTTTGTCTTTCTGAACCTATTATCCACTACAAATCAAGAAAAAAATCACCCATGTCCTATTTGCACAACTCCATTAGACTAACCTTGAAGAACTGAAGCTGATCTATTGAAAATACATTTTGGAAAATAAGAGAATAAGCCTCTAACACTACCTGGGAACACAAATAGAGATAAACAAGGTCTGCAATATATGTCGATGCTATAACCAGTCTAAATGACTATCAAAACTGGAAGACAAAAGTTCAAAGCATGACTACTCAACATTAGACGATCCACTCGAAAAAGTGCCAACAATCGAGGATGAATTCATTTTGATTCCAATTCATACAAACTACTCATGCTAAGTAAATCATTAAGAAATTCCAATAAAAACTAAAAACCCAAGGTCAAAGATGAAGGAGCCAACACCATGTCCACCGACTATTATCAGAACACTTATCAACCATAATCCATATGAACTAAAGAAGGCCGAATAGGTAACCACGGAGTAGGCTTAGTCAGCTATTAGATGAAATTCCTACTGAGACAAATCTGAAAATAAAGGCTGCACCTAAAATCGACAACTCCAAACTAAATCCTCAAATGAAGGTGGAATTGCTTGATCTCACCTACCCAAACCAAACGTAAAGATGGGTATGCATACATACTCCAAGTATATTATAATCTGTAATCACTATTCCAAGGCATGAATTCAAGAACTGAGATAACAAGTCTGATCTAAGACCACATACCGAATCAACCATAGTATCCAAATCTGACATATCCTTACTGAATCATGCTAGAACTAAAACATAAATATAGCTGAAGAACAAAAATAAAATAGAGGATAAATCACCAACTGAAAACATAAACTACTAACTCTATATCTACTAGAAGGCACAAAAAGTAGTTGTAGAACAAAATCACAATAGAGGATAAATCATTGGCTTAAAACAAAAGAGACAAACTCTATATCTACAAGAAGGCAGAAAATGTAATAGAGATAACTGAAACTCTAGAAACTTTAAGAAATGTAAATTTAGCCAAAAACTAATATATCTAATACTCTATTACAATAATGAATATGCATAGACACATATCACTAAGTTAATCAATCTACCAAGTCTTATTTGGCTGAATAGTTTCCATAATCAGTATTTTCTTAATACACCGAAGTAGGACAACCTTAACCAAATAGGTCCATGAATCACATCACTAAAGAAGAGAGTACCAATCTCAAAACCAATGCCAAGGTCAAGACCACTATCAAAAAATGAGCCAAGTAACTCAAGATAATAAATTTCCAATTTGCCAACATAAAAAGTGGTGATAGGAAAGATCACTTATTTTCAACTCCACTTAGAACACGAATCATATCACAACAAGAATAGAATATCCAACTTCAGACCAATAAAAAGAGCAAACCATTACAAGGACATGTAGTTGACAAACCTAAAAGAAAAATCTAAGACTTCTCGACATTAATATCAAAGTTATAATTGGGCAATGAACTAGCATATCAAAAGAATGAACCCCAAATTGGTCAACCTCAGAAATAGTTTACATACAGAGGGATAGACAATGCTAAAACCTTTGCAAACCAAGAGGCAAGTCCAAGAATCTCAAACTCAAAAATGGGCAATATACTAAAATTGCTAACTCTGGAACCATAACTGAACCACAAAAGCCCAACTTACCTTCACTACCATAATCCACTCAGCAGCAGATCTATCATACCCAATAAAAGAGGAAAATGACCAACCTTGCCTCTCTACAAAAGAGAAACCATATAACCAATCTAGCTGCCTAAGTTAACCAATAAGAATTGTGAGAAAGGAAATTCTAACTAAATACTAATAGTATAGTCGTCTACCAAGTGAGAATCAATAACATCATACAATGACAATAATAACAACAACAATATCAACATTAATAGAAACGTTAGGTGGTACAAAAAATGAAAATCAATAGAAAGTACCACTCTAGGGCCATAAGAGGCCAATATGCCAAGGTAAATAGGACTTGAACCAAAATGCTACACCTATAAGGAAAAAATATCAATACTGATCTACTCCATCCACTACAAAATATAATCTATGAGGCTAGTGATAAAGTGATAAACTCTATATCATGGCACACAATAATTGATATAAACCTACCTCATCATACAATCATCAATGGGTACAATAACCATAATAAACTCAAATAAAATGGTAAAGGTAGGAAATAAAAAGAACACCTATCATGGTGGAATTCAAAGTCATATTGCTAATGACTCTAAGGATGAACAAATTTGATTGGGTCCAAACTCAAATTGATCGACTCATCAACTAAGGTGCTAAGCACACTGTGTCTAATTGATGGGGACACAACACGATGAGACTGATCTAAATAAGCTAACAGACTAATAATCCCATGATGGGGACACTTTTGGACTAGTGAACGATGTCCCTATAGTCATAACAAACAATTGAAGCCCTTCCCTATTAGGAAACATGAGTTGACCCCAACCGACTAACCAACTAATATTGAGGCTATTCCCTACTAAATAACTATCCTATTTATAATTGTAACACATCTCAAGAACTCTACGCTGGTGAGGAATATATGCAAATTTTTTTTGAATATCTACTTCTATATGGGTCATTCTCTAGACTAATATCCCATCTCACTATAACTAAAACAAACTCTGGTATGCGCCTAGGTACATCTCCTCCTAATCTAGAATGACTTTTATTATCTGAAGACCCATACCACAAGCTTTATAAGGTTGGATAAGAACTCTGCCTGCTAAGATCACCATGAATAATCTTAGAGCCACCCATACTCTAAAAGCTATCTACGTAGAATCGATAAGCTACAAGTGAAGGTGACTCTATTGAGAGGGTCATCACTACTAGATAGAACACCAATAACACCATACTAATAGCATGGACTCTTACTACTACCTCTATAAGCATCAATACATTCTCTCTCTATGTCTCTTGTATGATTAACAACCTTAGGGAAAGAAGACCTAACAACTATCTTGTGCTTTGATGCCAAATTGATTTGCAATGCTAGTCCTTTAATAAATCCACACACAATGTCATGCTCTAAAGGATATAGCATAGGAATATGCCTAGCCAACTCAAGAAATCTAATCTCATACTTTGAAACTGACATGGAACCCAACTGTATATCAATAAACCCCACTCTAGCTTGAGAATAACTCGATGAACTAGATGTTATATCTTGTTGGGAGGTATCCAAAAGCATACTTAAAATCCCTAGTCTAGTAGATAGAGGGAGAATAGCAATACTCCAAACACTAGTAGCTTACCTTATATCTCTGAACCATAGTTGCTACGCATGATGCACGCAATAATGGTGAGAACTCATACTATGATCTATAGGCTACAGGAGTGGAGTTTGAGTACTAAACCTGTGGTACCCAGTAGGAAACTATCGACAAAGCTCCAAAGATAATGCAAAAATAAATGACATGCAAGAAGGAATATAAACTACATCAAAATATCCAAAAAACTAACATAACAAAACTAAGTATGAAATAAGGCTAAATGATCCTATTATAGCTATACCTTGGAGTCTAGGCACTATACTATTTATAACTAGCCGTTGTTTGAATAACAAATAGAAGAAAGACGCATATATATATGTACAAGGCAAAGAAATGGATATACAACATAAATAAATAAAAGAAGGAAGGGATACACGATAATACCATAACTACTATAAATAGATACATATATATAAACAAGGATAGCTCAAGGTATAACTTAAGTAATCACATTACCATCTCAAGACCTCCCAATCATTTAGGAACTATTATTAGCATAATCTCGGTCTTAAACCATAATGTATAACCATGGGATAATTATGTGTAATAATCTAGATGTAAGATAAAAGAATCAAAATCATACCTCAAATTTCAATACCAATCCAATATTCAACATGTCACAAATAAATCATAATAATAACAAAGCAATGTAAAGTAATCGACTAGCCTAGACAAACAATACCTAAACTTGGCCCCATACCTAAAAGGTCCAATCAACACACATGGCATACTACAACCAATACGCATTACCTATACCTATGCAACCCCCATAAGGCTGATAGATATAAATGCATACTTGTGATAGGCAATGCACATACAAGGATGAATATAAAGTGTAGTAAAAAATACTATAACCAATCAATGTAACATAACATAACTTAGTGTATGTACACCGTACAGCTCAATGGCTCACAAATGTAGGACCAACAATGGCCTCTCTTCTCCATCTTGATAACTTATAGATGAAGAAGCCTTTAGGAGGTTTAGGAGTACCTATATACACCGAGCTATTTTTGATAAAGTATTTCTAATAACTCTCATCACCATCAATCTACTCTAGCCAGTACCATATATATATACATATAAAATACACAAGCTAGAATCGTGACTAAAAGATTGTATTTTTGTAAATCCATTGCACGATGTAAATTCTTGCACTAAATTATAATAAAAGTGTTTAAAGGGTCGAAATCTCTCTTCACTTAGGTAAATAGTAGTAGTAAATTTTGACTGAATTTTATCTTGATCAAATCTCTAACACATTATTTTATTATCAAAGTCACATAAGTTATTCATTCAGATGGTACCATTCCTGTTGTCAAGAAATTTTTTAAATAGTGAAAAGTGAAAATAAATCCTTTTTTAGAAAAAAAGTAATAAAACCATATTTTAGTTGGAATCGTACCATTTATCATTTTTGTGATCATAAATGTACTTAATCTATGAATGCCATCATCAATATCAAAACAATGCAATCATAAGCATCAAAATATCTATAAACTATGGCCACGTCCTTTGCCAGGGTAATCTACTTCCCAAAATCCAACCAATACAATCAACACAATATTGTGCCAAATAATATATATTTGAGATAACCATAACATCATAATTAAAAAAGACATCACAATCCATCGAGTAAAATATTAAACATTCTACTAGAGGTTTATTGGTCTCAATTATATCTAACATGCTAACACGTGTATATATGTCTACCAAAGCTAATACAAGTATTGTCCTAAGCAGTCCGGAGGGGTCACAACAAATACCTAATATATATTTTTTAAAAAATTTTCTACCACAGACTAGGCTAAGGTAGATACATTCGCTTTTAAATTTTAAATAAGCTATTATTATCTCAAAGATAAAAATTTCACTAATAACATAAGCAACTCAGTTAATTCCACCTAAATTATGGTTCTAAGATAGCTAAACACTATAAATAAGACTAATCATAGAAATCATGCTTCCAATAAAAAAATCCAACCCCATATTGAGTATAATATCATAATTATACCATAAATCAACTCAATCTATGATGAAGGTTATAGGTTATAAAAGTATAATATGTAACACCCTCAAATTTTGAGTATTTTTATTTTTGTCTTCTCCATGTTCGAAACATCAGTTTTTGACTTAAATTGTACTTAGTATATTAAAGGGGTGTCCCAGAAGAGTTTTGAAATTTTTGAATGGGGTTCAAGGTGGTTTTGGGTCATGGAGGGAGTTCCGCAATATCAATGTGCCACAGAGGCTAGTTTTTCCAATAGCCTCTGTTACACAGAGGTTGGTATCCATGCTAAGGTCCACATAATAGAGGTTAAATTTTGCGATAAGGTTCATTCCATAGGATAAGTTTTGTTCTATTTTAATTAGAATGAGGGGTAATGAGGTGTAACACCCCAGGTTTTTGGTCCTTGATAATTTTTTAAATTTCATCCTCACTTTATTGACTATGACTTACCATTATGAGTCTTAGGGGTGTATTGATGGGTCCTATACACCCTATCATAACCAAATTAGAAACTATGTGGCAAGGTTCTACTCTGAGTATGAGTGGCTCACTAAGAGTCGTAAGGACTTGTTTTGAGTCATTGGTCGCATATCATAGGATAACTAGTGTATTGTCCTAATGTTATGATATGACTATAACTAGGGTCTACAAGTTGTAAAGACCTATAATGGGTTGTTAGTTCATAGTTGTAATATGATTAGAGTGTGCCTCAAATGGTTCTGTCTCGCGTATGAATAGGAATGGTAAGTCATAAGGAATTGTTTTGAGTTAAATGGTATGACTTGTAACAAGATTAGTGGTGGAATCTGTGGACACTATCCAGATTATGATTGAATCTCACTAGTCATTCAGTGACCCTACAAGTCATTATGAGACCCGTAACGACTGACGATGATTTTTTAATCTTCTTACTAAAGGCATTCTAAGAATTTCACTTTTGCCCTAAACATAACCCAAGACCCTTAAACCCTATTTATACCTCATTCTCACCTATAATATACTCAAAACATATTCTTATCTCTCTCAAATTCTCTCAAGAAACCATACTTAGGGTTTCTAAGAAGTTAGTCATCAAAGGGCTCAAGGGTTGAATTTTCTCTGTAAACCTGGATATTTCAAGCATGTTACTCCTCCCTCATTGTAAATTTGTTAAAATCATATGTTTTAAAGTATTTTTCATAAGATGTTAATGTTGGTTTTGAAATAAGGGTTGAGGGTTTTAAATGCTTATTGATTGAACAATGTTTCCCCTAGTTTATATATGATTATTCATGCTTTAATTACGGTTTTTAACTTGTGTGTACATGGGTATGGTTAATGAACTAGCAAATTGTGATTTTCCCTAAACTTGGAACTTTTGAAGTGGTTACGACCTTAACCCCATATTGTGTAATTGGTTTTATTTATGATGAATGTCAAAATTGAACTCTTCTTGGACTATTGAATTATGATTTTTAATTGAACCTTATGGTTTTGTGTTTTCAAAAGCTATTGCATAATTTAACCAAGGGGTTATGAATTCCCTCAAGTGATGTAATTGTTTTTGGATGTTGTTGTTACCTTGGAAGTGTAGTTAGTATGATGATTCCAATAATTTTTTCCTTAATGTGTAATATGGTTAAATGAATGAGAATGTCTGTTAATTATTTTATCAGGCTTATAAGAGGGGTGTGTAGATGGTCATGAAAGTGTCTGTCCTAAGGGACTAATATTGGAAACCACGCTAGCCGATGTGGGGGTCAAAATGGCTTGGGTTTATACTCCCCTTTTTGTCTTACAACTGAGTATTTTAAGTCTAGCTTACTATCACTATTATGTGATTGGGAGGTTAGAGTCGCCCATACTATATTACTTAATTGGGTTCTTAAGTCACCTTTGTATATAATTGGGATTTTAGAGTCCCCCACAAATATATATATATACGATCTTTCTCTAATTCATACGACTACACGCATTGGGTCCTTACAAGGGGTGAGAGATAGGGTTCATATTGATTGTGGATACTATTATACTATGAAGGTTAAGCTACATAACCAAGGTTAAGGTTGTAAATGTTTACATTAATCCTTGATCCTTATCTTGGCATTTGATATATATATGTATATGCATTTGATTATGTACGTTTGATTTGAATAACTTTGAAATTATTTATTATGGCATTATGTTATCCAAATCCTTGAGTTTCATGTTAGTGTTCACCCTACAAATTGTCTCTGAATACTGTATCCCCATGTGATGTAGGCACTCAGAATTCTTCTACTTTTCTTGTGCAAAGTTAGGTTGGTCGACTCAGTCCATTGGTTCATTATAGTGAAGTACTGAGCTGCCATTCTTTTGAAGGCTTTTCAATTACATATATTACCATTTTTATATTTGAGTTAATATTTTTATTAATATCAACATCATCATTATCATCTTTCAGGGTTGGGGACATGTCCTGCACAAGACTGATTTTGGTTCTTTGTTTAGAAGGCTTTGTTGGAATACTATGGATATTGGATGATATTGGTCAGTTCTTTGGAAGATTTTCGGTTGTTGGTTATAAACATGTTTGAATTTCTTAAGATTGTTGCATGCTATCTTGTTATATGTTTGGAATTCATCTGATAGGGGTAGTGCTATATTTGGTTTGGTTTTGTCCAAGGTGATCTTTGGTCCATGCGGGACTTGAGATACCTATCACTTCCAGGACCTTGTTCGAGTTGTGATAAAAATGATATCAGAGCCAGGTTTTGTATCATAGGTGTCCAATAAAGTTGTGTCAATTAGAGTCTTATTTATTGGTGTGTAGTGCACCATACTTATAAGGGAGACGCTACAAGACACTAAGGAATGTTTCCCTTTCTTGCTGTTTTATTTCAATCTATAGATTCTAAGGTCTTTATATCCTATAATATCCATTTTTTGCATCTCAGATCATGCCTCTCTGAAGATCTAATACTCATGGAAACTTCTCTATCCCACTTGTGGACAACTTGGATGGAGTTCATCCTACTTTTGGGGTAAAGACCCGACCAAGGGTCATTGTTTTTAATTACTCTTATGGAGTTCCACCAACCTCCACCACTTCTCTAGCTAGTAACATTATGTGAAATCTCAAGCTAGCAGAACATAATTATCCCATCATATCCACCTTGTCAGTTTTATGATTTGTTGCATTATATACAGTGTGATAAGGGAGGAATCAGTGTTTTAGTAGTGGTCAAATTTTTCACATGTAGTGGGAAAGTCCTTCTAGGGTTGCTACTAGGGCTAATAATATTTTGATTTCTACATCTTTATCTCTTGTACCAAAAGGTGCAACTTCTTCTTCTAGCTCTAGCACTGGTTGGAACCATCTATATAGTCTTGCCACTCGCCAGGATTCTGAGGCATTGCTCAATGTTGTTACTGGTATACTTATGCTCTTATTTTGTGATGTATATTATCTACTTAATCTCAAGTCTTCTCTCTCTTATGTGACCCCTTGTGTGGATATCTATTTTGTCTTTGATCTTGAATATATTTAAGACCCCATCTTAGTGTCTACCCCTGTGGGCGACTCTATTATGGCTAGTAGACTTATATGGGTTATTTGATGTCGGTCTATTGTAGAGAGACCTTGGTAGATCTGATAGAGTTGGACATGATAGACTTTGATATGATTTTAAGGATGAATTGGTTGTATTTATGCTACACGTCTCTTGATTGTCAGACTCAAAGGGTCAATTTCTATTTCCCTAATGAGTCGGTGATCGAGTGGGAAGGTAGTTCCCTAGTACCTAAGGAAAGGTTCATCTCGTATCATAGAGACCAGAAATTAGTTTCTAAAGGGTGCCTTTATCACTTCGTGCATTTTAAGGGTTCTATATACAAAGTTCCTTTTATAGACTGTTCCTGTGGTCTATGAATTTCCCGAGGTATTCCCTAATGATCTTCCTGGTGTTCCACCCAATAGGGAAATTTATTTTAGAATTGATCTTTTTCTGGATACTCATCTTATTTTTATCCCTTCTTATAGAATGGCTTCGACTGAGTTATGAGAACTCAAGAAACAGTTGAAAGATTTCTTGACAAGGGTTTTATCTTCCCTAGTGTGTCTCCATAGGGTGCTCTTATTCATTCTGTGTGTAAGAAATAAGGGTACTTTGGATGTGTATTGATTACAACAAATTGGATAAGGTTATCATGAAGAATAAGTGTCCACTTCCAAGGATTAATGATCCGTTTGGTCAGATTTTGAGTGCTAAGTTATTTTCTAAGATTGATCTTTGGTCGGGTTGCTATTAGTTGAATATTAGGGAGATAGATATCCCTAAGACTGCCTTCGAAACACAGTATGGTCATTTTGAGTTTTGGGTGATGTCTTTTGGATTGTTCAATGCTCCGGAAGCATTTATGGACCTTATGAATTAGGTTTTTAATTAGGTCTTGGATTTGTTTGTGATAGTATTTATTGATGATATTTTAATGTATTCTAAGAGCGAGTCAGATCTAATCGATTGCCTCTGTAACACCTAACATTTTGTGGCTAGAATTCAAACCATTGTTCCTATATGTATAGACTTGAACCAAATTATTCTATGTATATATATGTGTGTGATTATCAATTATTTGGTCTGGGAATATCTTTATATATTAATCAAGGTCATAAGAACCTCCTAACTCAAAGAGTAGTTGAGGACATTTCTATCGATATAGTTTTGACAAATTCTCTAGCTAGGGTCCAACTTAGATTAGTGTGTATCCTAGAATATATTTGTTCAGATATCCTACTATATATCAAATGAAAGGTCTTCGAGATTTCTTTCCAATGCATCTGCTTTCACCTTAATCTGACATTAGAGTGGGAAGTTATGCCCATTTTACCACAAAATATCCAATTGTCACCAAAGTGACGACTAGACTGATAGGCTATCAACCAGTTGACAAGTCATCAGCCAAGTTTTCACTGTAGGTAGAATCACCGAAGAAGGTGGTGACTAGGTTGATAGGCTATCAACCAGTTGATAAGGTATCAGCCAAAGTCATCAACCTTAGGCAGTAACTCTGAAGGAGTTGATGACTAGGTTGATAAGCTATAAACCAGTGGACAAGCCATCAGCCAAGTCATCAACTAAAGAAATCCTAGAAATTTTTATTTACTTTTGTAGGGGTATTTTGGTATTTTCCTCACCTCAAACCCTACCCTTCCCATGACTTAAAGGATCTGTAGGCGTTATTTGCTATTTTTGATCAATTTCAGATGCCATTAATCCTCTCCACTCATAAGAATAATAAGATTAGGGTTTCTTCCCAAGAACAAGAAATTCAACTTTTCTCTTCCTAATAATCCAAGAATTCATGCTTACAAGTTCAAGAAAATCTTCAAGAAACATCAAGAATAGGGTTTCCTTTACAAATTCATCATTAAAGTCCCAAGATTCAGACTTTCTTCACAAGTTAGGAAAATTAAGTTATGTGGGGTTTATGAACAAGGATATTTTTTCATCTTTGTTCCCAAAACTTATTTTAAAGTTATAGATATATGAATTACAATCAGGATTCATACCCAAATTATCTTGTTTAGAATTTATGAATTTATAAAGTGATTGAAGTATTAAAGCGCATATTTGTCTTGACTTAAAGAATTCTCTTTTATGATTTGAACACCATGAGTATGATTTGAGATATTGATTAAAGATTTTCAGTTGAGTTTTAAGCATGATATTGTGTTACAAGTTATATGAAAGAAAACATGAGACTTAACGGATTTAAGTGCATTAAGACTACTTGCGCTCGGGTTTTGATTTATAGGATTCATATTATGATTTTGATTTCATTATCTTGACTGAAATTATTCAAGTGTTTCAAGAAGATTATTGAGCATGAAATATTTTTAAACAATTCTAAGAATTTAAGCTTACATTATATGTCTTAAGCATGAGTTTTGATATTTAAAGAATACAATGATCTTAAGCTTTTTTTGGTGGTTTTATCCAAAGATTTAAGAAAGATTGATTTTTTGATCCTAAGCTAAGATATGCAATCCACATTTGTTCATATTGAGTTTGAATTGAAGCAAAGATAAGCATAACTAGTTTTAATTCTAGAAACCCTAATGTTATTTTAGGGTGGATTTCCTAAAGTATGAGCCTATAAGTAATGAGGGAGTAGTATTTATCACCGAGTTGGGTATGAGTCTAAGGTCACATGACCCAAAACAACGTGTGACCATAGGTGTAAGTTCCTATAGTGGGTTAAGTATAGTGATCACTCAAGTTAAGGTTCTATTCTTATGGCAAGGGTAGAACAACTCTCCTTAATATAGGTAAGACGTTGGACTCCATGGTAGCATACATGGTTTATGTTGGTTCAAAGAACATCCCAAAAGATAGAACAAAAAGTAAATATTTTATAAACTAAGTGTTATGGTTCACAAAGTTTATCCTTATGCTTCATTACTCGTGTTTGTGCTTTTGCAGTTGTTGTTTTATTCAAGCCCAAGGAGAGCCATATACACTCATTCATTGGTTTGAAAGTATATTTAGAAATTGAGTTATTGTTTTACTTATGCATTCACCCCCACATACTCAGTACATTCTATAAGTACTAACCCATATATATGTCTATATGCTACACTATCTCATAATGTAGGTACCAGTTGTAGACCACACCTCATAAATAGACATTAACCAGCTTCCAGTCGGTAGTAGATTAGTCCATTTGATTTGAGAGCTTGAGTCAATCATAGTTTAAGCAACATTTTCTTTCCTTTTTTCAGTCGTATTTAATAGGGATAGCTGGGGGTCATGTTCCAGCTACCTATAGTCAATATTAGTTTAGGATTCATAGATAGTCCATAAAGTTAATGTATTGATTCTAGTTTTTTTTGTAACTAGATTTGTAATCATTTTAAATAGTTTTGTTTTGAATATGTTCAACTAATGATATCTCTTCTGTGCATTACTCTTAATTTTATGTAATTAAATCAGTAGCTCAAGCAATATACCAATACTAGGGTTAGCTTGGGATCACTTGTGATCTTAAGAACTGTAGGACGTCCAGGGGTAGTCTCGGGACATGAAAAACTTGGAATCATAGCCCAAAGTTCAAATGTCCTAGGGTGGCTATGAAGTTTTGTCTAGTAGAGTCTTGCGGAATGGTACAGAGATGTGTATACTTTTCTTCGAGAGGCTACAGGGCATTTAAGAAAAGTTTCCTTTCTTTTATACTCTAGATCGTGTAGTAAAGTTGTTCTTTTAGAAACCTCTGTTTCTTCATGTGCTACTACATAATTCTCTATCTAGACTTTCTAAGATAACATGACTACTAGATTCTTATTCATTCCAAGATAATGCTCTCAGATTTACAATCAGTAACTTCAAAAGTCATACAAGGGGCTTGAGATGAGCTCGCTACTGAGTTACAAGTTCCTTAAGTTGAGTGTTTATATCCCAATCCATATGAGTTGTTTAGTTACAACAGAATAAGATATGTATTCAAACTCCCCAATAACCCTTCAATAAATATAGTGCTCATGAGAGGAAATATATGAATCTAGGTTGTTAAATTGAGTTTACATTCGAGGGATATTATGATATTGAGTGTTATGGCTCATAAGTAGTAGAACCTTTTTATAGTTGAAAATATGAGTTTAGAAGTGTAGTGACAAGAAAGGTGGTAATGGCGGTTGATCTAATGTATATAGATGAACTTTTTCATATGATCAAGTTAGTAGTAAGGTGATAGGTCCTTGTGAGTTAGTTTAGGGGTAATGAATGTGGTACAGGTCCCTTGGTTGAAGGTAGAGAAGGAGTTATTGATTGTAGTTATTGTGTTAGAAAAGTATAGATTATTGATGAAAGTATTTGGTGGTTGAGTATTGTGAATTTAGAATTCTTTAGAGGTTGCAAGGACTTTCGTTAAAACTTATAGAGCTATGAAAGAAATTTAGGTGTATAGATGGGTGAATGGTTATGATGTGTAAAAGGAGGATATGCTAATGGATTAAAATAAGATAGGCCAGATAATTATGATCAATTTTTCTTATTATGAGGTTAGGTTGTTAATTATGTTTGGCACTAGAAACTAAGTTTAGTAGTGAATGATCATCAAGGGGGAAATAATGATTGCTTAGTTAGTGATGTTGGTTATATGAAAGTGATCTAATAGGCTTGAATAGTATATGCAAAAGCATAAGTTCATTTATTCGTAATTAAGTATGATGTTGTAGGTATGATGTAGAGGTATGCACAAGGTTATAATACCTCAATTTTCTAAACCAGAATGCTACACAGTGCTTATAATCCTGAAGGACCACAAGCTAAATCATGACTGATATCTGTACCAATACACTGCAATATATGATGAAATAATGCAGAAAAACATGAAAAATAGGCCATAAGGTTCAACTAAATAAAATATCTGACAAACGTAATATCTATATGGGTGGCAAATACCCAAAAATAACTGAAGTTTGAATCAAATATGAACTAAATCTGAAAGCCTCTAAATACTGTTTGAGTAAGGAGTTGAAGGAATATTCCTCCAACTAACTCCGTCTAGCAAAACTGAACTGAAATAATAAATGAAATAAAATAATATCATCCTAGAATGGATGAGGACTCACTGTAACTCTACGACTGAAATTCTACTGCTGATCTGGAACACGTTTCTCTGAACCTATGGTGTAATATAAGATAAAGCACCATAGCATAAATGTGTCAGTACGTCTGAATGTACTGAGTATACGAGTGAGGTAGGATAAATACAAAGGGTGATACACATGAACAATGTTGACTAATATGAACGTCAAAATACATACATGCATAAGAAACTATGACTAAACTCCTGGAGATACTGACTACTGAGTCTGAATACTAACAACATCACTTTACTGATACTGAGATACTGAATAGATGAATAATTATTTCTGACAGTCCAAATTATGAAGAATTGGTCTGATTGACTGCGTCTAATAGTCCTAAAACTAAATATTGATAACATAAGCTATGACAACTGACATAACTGATATAGCTATGATGATCGACCAGACCGATGTAACTGATACTGAGAAACTGTATTTAATAGTCTGAGTTCTGATGGAACTATCTGAGTTCCATACTATATGGAGTAACTGAATTTGAGATCAGTCCTATCTAGCGGGTGATCTTTAAATCTGTTGATTCTGATACTGATTAACTATAGTTGAGATCAGTCCTTTCTAATGGGTGATCTTGAATTCTATTTATAATGATAAGGATTGACTGTCTCTAACAGTACTGAATCTGTACTATTGAACTGAGTTGATAGTATTTGACAGTCCTGAATCTGTAACTGAAACTTTGGGATGTATTCATCTAACCGATATGCCCCATCCTTAGCTGATTGGGGTCCAATCTCTGCCCTGACTGGAAGGGTGTCAGTACCGTCCACCAGTAAAGACAACTTCTGTGGAGTCAGTCCTAATCTAGCGGGTGACTCCTGGGATCAGTCCTATACATATAAATGTGCTAATGGGTGAGCCCTGAGTATGCCAGCCCTATCTACCAGGTGACATCTCGTACCTATGATAGGTACGTAGTTCTGGAACTTAGGGATTGCTTCTAAGGATCTCCGTCCTTTCTAGCGGGTGAGTCCCCATCCCTAGGCTCACTCGGTGCTGAATCCTACTCCCATCTGAAAGACACTGAACTGGGTAGCTGAACTAAACTGAATAACTAAATTGAACTGATTAGCTAAACTGATACTAGTGGTATTGTTTAGCGGAGCTAAACTAAGTTTACTGAGTTCCCTTGACTAAAGGAATGTACTGAGTTCTCAGGAATTACTGAGAGTATTAAAATTACTGAGATCGCTAGGGATACTGTTGTTACTGAGATCACTGAGATTACTGAGTACTGAGGTTACTGAACTACTGAGACTGCTAAGATTTTTGAGTTTTCCTGAGTCACATGACTAACTGAATTCTATAGACCATGGCTTGAATGAGAGTATTGCTATAACATTACATTGCACTAGGCACACAACTTTATTATTTTGGGTAAAAGTAACCCCAGGATTCGATGGAAGGAAACTGACACACATGACTGACTTCATCATAAGAGTAGAGTCCACAATTCACAATATCATAAGTAGGGAATTTCATACTACACTTGGTTCTCAACATCTTATACATGGAATGGGATGCGCACAACATGTATATACTCGCATTGCTTCAATATCATGCTCATTCCATATTACAACAATAACATACAACAATAACATGGAGTTCGTGTGGAATCATAAAGAATAGAACATGGGCTTGTTATTTAAGCACTATTACATCATAAAAACATGGATTCTATCATTCTTGGCATTTTATCAAACATTTTACATACACAACTTTGGGCATAGGTGTACTTATCAATTTGACAATCTTAATCCATCCAAAAATTCATGGGTTTCAACTAACCTACTCACATGCTTTATGAAAAACACATCAAGATACAACCTTGAATCCAAACAACAATCATCAACATGAATAAAGTCATAACACAACAAGAAAATAATAATTTATAATTTAAAACATGATTCTTGAGCTCCATGGATGAAAAGGGACCTATGGATGAACACTACGCATACCTTAAAGCTTGATCTTGAAAGAGATCTAATGTTTCTTGAAGAAATCCTTAGGATTGTTATTGATTTTGTTGACTAGGGTTTTTCCTCTTTGGGAGAGAATGTTCTTGTTCTTGAGGAGATGATCATGAGAGAAAACCCTAATCTTATGGTTGAGAGTGTATGAGAGAGCTTTTTGAGATATTTAACTAAAGAGAATGAAAGATAATATGCTCCTTAAGGGCTATAAGTCATGGGAAGTAAAGTAAAAGACCAAAATACCCTTACAAAAATGTCCCTCAATTGCTGGGAAAAAATAGCTGATGATATTCGTGACAAGTCATCAAGCTGGTGATAAGTCGTCACAAAATATCATCACAAAAGGGTGAAATCTTGATTTTCTCGTTAAGGTTGATGACATTGGTGATAAGTCATCACGAGCATGATGGATTGTCACAAAATGTTGTCACAGTGATTAGAAATCTGCCCAGGGCTGACGACATTGGTGATAACTCGTCACGTTTTTGACTGCTTATCACGAATGTCGTCACTCAGTTTTCTAGCCTGACATGCTGGAGTAAAATGGGCATAACTCCTTGCTCCACCATTGGATTTAGGAGAAATTATTATCATTGGAAAGATAATTCAATTATCTATCTTTTTGTAGGTCATTATCTCAAAAATTCATAGTATAAATGCACATTCAAAGTTGACTATAGCAATATCCTTCCCAAAAATTCAATCGGTAAGGAATGTTTTGATTCATCTGATAGCTGGGAGTTATTTGAAGACTTAATATAAATCTAAATTTCTCATAAAACTATAAAACAACCATGTTGTACTATGCATGAGCTTGAAACGTGCCTTTAATATTGGTTTGGATATTTTGGGGTATTACAATATCTCCCCCTTGGAAACATTTGTCCTCGAATGAGAATGACTGAGATGGAAGAAAAGATCAACTAAAGTATGTACAATACATACACTACTGAAAAATGGTTTTAGGAATGACATGACTGATAAGCTAAATACATCATACTGAACATGCATATCTGATGCATGAGTAACTAATTCATAAATGCACGACTAAGTGTTCAGATGAACTAAGTTTCTCATAATAAGAATGCGTATATGATTCCTAATTGATGATATAAATCCATGCATATCTGATACATGATTATACAACTGCCATGATACATAAATGCATGACAGAAAGTACTGATAAGATGATCACGCATATCTGACACGTTAATTTATGACTGAATGGGCTTAGGAACATGCAGCTGAACATGCAATGGTAAAGGTACCAAGATTGAACTGAAAACTAAGCATGGAACTAAATACAAAGTTTGGTACTTAAATCTAAACATGGGAACTTGTAAGATCAAAGAAGACTGTCACATTGAACTAAAAATATCGATGAGTCTGAGATTAATCACTCCATATGCATGAGCGGAATCATAAGAACATAACTGAGTATGGAACGTGATACATGAACTTAACTGAGTCTACAATGCATGAAATAGATAGAGTATCGTATCGTGGACTAAGCTAAGCCATTGAGTATATGGATTACTGCTGAGTTTTGGAGCTAGAGGGTTGGCTCATAAGTAACACTTCCTCCAAGATAGATTCATCAAAGAAAATGACATGTTTAAATCATGAAAGTTGAGGGCCTATAGTATATCTCCCCCTTGGGACACTATGTCCCTTAAAGGATACTGGATTGACGTTGCTGAGATATTGAGGAAGTTTAGGTGATACACAAGCATCTATGAACTAGATTATAACTGAACCTCGGGAGTCTGGGACATGTATGATACATGAACTGAACTGAACTTGCAACTTTTAGGAGGTTCTACTTGGAGCTACATTCCTTGAGATCTTGAATAGCATGAATAGATGCTAGGATGAGAAAACAAACTATACAAATCTGATTGCTTGATTGCTAAACTGACTTGCTGGATTTACTAATTAACTCATGCTGAAACAAATGTCCAAATTAGAGAAAGAGATCTAACAATGCATACCATGAATATGAAACACTGGTAACATACCCAAATCTAGGTCAGGGAAACTTTTCGGATCAGACGGGTCTAGAGTGCATAAAGTCTATTTTGATGTTGACCACTCTTGGTACTTTGCTGATGTAACTCTTTACCCCTCTGTGCTAGAACTCTACACTCTCGCATCCTGTGGCCTGGCTTGCCATACCCAAAGTATACATCACTTCCTGCCCTACATGCACCTAGGTGATTCTTACCATACTCTTTGCAAAGCGAATAAGTAAGACTTCTATTCACATTACCCTAGGCCTCAGAGCCTGACGCTCCATCATGATGGTCATTTCTGGACTTAGGCACTATGCACTAGCTGAGGCTAAAAACTTCTAACTATGCTGAGAACGGTTACCACTTTGTGACTTAGGCTGAGCAAAGCTGAAAGTACCTATCCTTACTCTTTTAATCTCTCTCTCATTCTAATTTTTTCTCCTCTATCTACTGATCATGAGTTATAAGTCTAGATAAAGTCATATCATTATTCAAAATAGAAGATCTATACTCGTTTACCACACTATCATTCACCCCTAACACAAACTTACTCATCTTGGCTCTACTGTTTGTAACCACATGAGGGGCAGATCTGGCTAATTGAGTAAACCTAAGAGAATACTCTTTCACTGTCATACTGCCCTGCTTGAGGTTGATGAAATCTAGCACCTTAGCTTCTCTAAGCTCTAGTAGGAAAAATCTATCAAGGAAAGCAGAGGCAAACTCCTCCCACTCTATAGAACCTGCATCATCTAACCTTTCTGACTTCCACTATTTGTATCAAGTATGAGCCACATCCTACAACTGATATACAGCAAAATTAGAACTTTCCACAGTAGTCATCCCCATAATATTTATCACTTTCTAAATCTGATCTAAGAATTCCTATGGGTCCTCATCAGACTTAAACCACATAAAAGAAGGAGGATTTATTTGGGTAAAGTCCCAAATTGTAACTATAGCTAAATTGGCTGCTAGATTGCCAGAACGACAGATGGTCTTTCATTCTAGGCAGCAACTGACTGAGCAAGAGTAGTGAATACGGTCCTGAACTCTGCATGAGAAACATGATCTCTCGAAGGGTCTTCGGGCTGAGGGGCCGACTAATTCCTGTTTCTTGTTTTAGGAGGCATATTCTATATAATAAAGGGAGAAATGGATAAGAACAAGAGTGAATTGAGATTATGCTCACTGGCACGATGAATACTGAAAGAAGGAAAACTATTCCTAAAACATCTCATAGCCTCCTGCACATTAGTGTGGTGCATAAGACATGCATGTACAAGACTCTACTAGATACAGCTTTAGACTTTCTAGGACTCTATTGAACCTTAGGCTCTGCTACAAAGTTTGTAACACTGCAATATATAATGTAAAAATGCAGAAAAGCATAAACAATTGGGGTGTTACAAACTTGGTATCAGAGCTTGTACACTGTAATATATGATGTAAAAATGCAAAAAAAAAGAATAATAGGCCATAAGGTTCAACTGAATAAAATATTTGACAAATGATATATCCATATGGGTGGCAAATGCTCAAAAACAACTGAAGTCTAAATTAAATCTGAACTAACTCTGAAAGCCTCTAAATACTGTCTGTGTAAGGATTTGAAGGAACATATCTTCAAGTAACTCCATCTAGCAAAACTAAACTGAAATAATAAATAAAATAAAATAATATCATCCTCAAATGGATGAGGACTCACTACAACTCTGCGACTTGAATGCTACTGCTGATCTGGAACACTTGCCTCTGAACCTATGGTGTAATATAAGAGAAAGCACCATAGCGTAAATGCATTAGTACATCTGAATATACTTAGTATACGAGTGAGGTAGGCTAAATGCAAAGGGTTATATGTATGAACAATGCTGACTAATATCAACGTGAGAATACATACATATATAAGCAACTATAACTGAACTCGTGGTGATACTGACTTTAGTCTGAATACTGACAACATGACTTTACTAATACTGAGATATTGAATAGATGAATGACTATTTCTGACAGTTTAAATTATGAAGAACTGGTCTAATTGACTGTGTCTAACAGTTTTGAAACTGAATACTTATAACATAAGCTATGACATCTGACATAACTTATATAACTGTGACGATCAACAAGACTGATGTAACTAATACTGAGCAACTGTATTTAACAGTCTGAGTTCTTATGGAACTATCTGAGTTATGTTCTATATGGAGTAACTAAATTTGAGATCAGTCCTATCTAGCGGGTGATCTTTAAATCTAGTGATTCTGATACTGATTAACTATAGTTGAGGTCATTCCTGTCTAATAGGTGATCTTGAAGTCTATTTATAATGATAAGGATTAACTATCTCTAACAGTACTAAATTGGTACTACTGAACTGAGTTTACTATATCTGACAGTCCTGAATGTATAACTGAAATTGTGGGATGCATTCATCTAACCGACATGCCCCATGCTAAGATAACTAAGGTCCAATCTCTGCCCTGATTGGAAGGGTGTCAGTACCACACCACCAGTAAAGACAACTATTGTGGAGTCAGTCCTAATCTTGTATGTGACTCCTGGGATCAGTCCTATACATATAAGTATGCTAACGGGTGACCCCTGAGTATGCCAGTCCTATCCAACGGGTGACATCTCATACCTGCGCTAGCTACATAGTTATGGAACTTAGGGATTTTTTCAAAGGATCTCCATCCTTTCTAGTAGATGAGTCCCCATCCTTAGGCTCACTCGGTGCTGAATCCTACTCCCATCTAAAAGGCACTAAACTGGATAACTGAGATAAACTGAATAACTAAACTGAACTGGTTAGTTGAACTAATACTAGTGGTATTATTTAGCGAGTTAAACTAAGTTTACTGAGTTCCCTTGACTGAAGGAACGTAATGAGTTCTGAGGACTGACTGAGAGTATTGAAATTACTAAGATCGCTAAGGATACTGTTGTTACTGAGATCATTGAGATTACTGAGTACTGAGGTTACTAAACTACTGAGACTGCTGAGATTTTTGAGTTTTCCTAAGTCACATGACTAACTGAATTATATAGACCACGGCTTGACTATCATGATAACGTGACATTGCACTAGGCACACAAATATATTATTTCAGGTACAAGTACCCCAAGGACTTAATGGAAGGAAACTACACACATGACTGACTTGATTATAAGAATAGAGTCTACAATTCCCAATATCATAAGTAGGGGATTTCATATTACACTTGGTTCTTAACATTTTATACATGGAAGGGGATGCGCACAACATGTATATACTCACATTGCTTCAATATCATGCTCATTCCATATCACAATAATAACACACAACAATAACATGGAGTTCATGTGGAATCATAAACAATAGAACATTGGCTTGTTATTGATGCACTATTAAGTCATAAAAACATGGATTCTATAATTCTTAGCATTTTATCAAACATCTTACATGCACAACTTTGGGCATAGGTGTACTTATTAATTTGACAATCTTAATTCATCCAAAAATTCATGGCTTTTAACTAACCTACTCACATGCATCATGACAAACACATCAAGATACAACCTTGAATCAAGAAAACAATAACCAACATGAATATAGTCATAACACAACAAGAAGATTATATTTTATAATTTAAAACATGATTCTTGAGCTCCATGGATGAAGAAGGACCCATGGATGAATACTATGTATACCTTAAAGCTTGATCTTGAAAGAGATCTAATGTTTCTTGAAGGTTCTTGAAGAAATTCTTAGGCTTGTTCTTGATTTTTATTGCCTAGGGTTTAACCCCTTTGGGAGAGAATGGTCTTTTTCTTGAGGAGATGATCTTGTGTTCTTGTTCTTGAGGAGATGATCTTGAGAGAAAACCCTAATCTTGTGGTGAGAGTGTATGAGAGAGCTTTTAGAGATATTTAACTAAAGAGAATAAAAGATAATACACTCCTTGAGGTTTATAAGTTGTGGGAAGTGAATAAAAATACCAAAATACCCTAGAAAAAATGTCCCTCAATTGCTGGAAAAAAATAGCTGATGACATTCATGACAAGTCGTCAAGCTGGTGATAAGTCATCACAAAAGGGTGAAATCTTGATTTTCTGGTTAAGGTTGAAGATATTGGTGATAAGACATCACAGACATGATGGCTTGTCATGAAATTTCATCATTGGGATTAGAAATATTCCCAGGGATGATGACATTGGTGATAAGTCATCACGGTCGTAACAACTTATCACAAATATCGTCACTCAGTTTCCCAGCCTGACATACTAGAGTAAAATGGGCATAACTCTTTTCTCCAATATTAAATTTAGGAGAAATTGGTAAAGTTGGAAAGATAATTCAATTATCTATCTTTTGGTAGATCATGAGATAAAAAAATCATAGTATAACGAGAGATATAATCATTCAAAATTGACTATAGCAATATCATTCCCAAGAATTCAATCAGTAAGGAATGTTTTGATTTATCTGATAGCTGGGAGTTATTTGAATGATTAATATACATCTAACTTGGTCATAAAACTATAAAAGAACCATGATGTACTATGTATGAGCTTGAAAAATGGCGCTAATAGTTGTTTAGATTTTTTGGGATATTACAAAGGTGATAAGGGGTTACATTATTTTCTAAGGTTATTAAGTATTATGTGTGGTTAGTAGTACCCTTGAGTTTCTAAATAGGAATAAAGATAGTTATATAATCTATGGTGTTCTTAATAGCTAAGTTAAGGAGTTATGGATAGGCATTAAGTCTTTTGGTATCATTTTAATTCTCGTGGTTTAGGAAAGAATATAAGTCTAGAGATGTGATAGTGATAGGATATGATGGAAAAAAGGCACATTATGTTTTTAGTAAGTTATGTTGTCAATAAGTGTGTAAGCATGTGATGAGTGCTGAAGCTAAGGAAAGTTAAAGATAGTGTATGCTAAGGGAGCATTCAAGAATGAAGTTAGTATAGTTCATTAAAGGTTTGGGGAAATCCACGTTAAGTGTTAGAATTTAAGCCTAAATATGGGTTAATTGAGCTAACAGAAAGAAAAGTTGAAACTCTAGATGGTGTGAACTCAGGGTATGGTGATGCTCTTGAAGATTTTAAGTTAGTTAGTATTTAAGTAATCAAATGATGACTATTGGGTTAATAGAAAGATAAGAGTTGTATCTCAGAAGAAAGTATAAGCAATGGGTTTTACACTTTCAGGTATAGTCCTTAGAGTAAATTTGTTATTGATGTGTATTGTCATATCCCGAATATTAGAGTAAAGTGGTTGCAGTTTAGTTTAGAGCTTATTAAAGAATTCCAAGGAATTAGAATGATGGATTAAAGCTAAGAGGGAGATGGTAGGAAAAGAACCAAGTTAGATTCTCTGATTCTAGTAGTGATGTCAGTGTGTTACAGAACAATACTAGGGAGGAAGATGCCTGACCCAATCTTATTTTAGTATTTGTACTTCAGTTATCACGATATCTACTCATGCCTTACATGTTAGCCCCATGATCATAGTTCATGTTTATTACATCATAGAGAATCCTGTGCGCTTCTAGTTCCTTATATAAGGAGTTCAAATTCACTCAGTAGTACAAATCATATTCCATGAATTTATAAACTCCAAACTCAGGTCATGCAGCTCATGACTCATGTACTCATGCTTTACAGAATGTTTAGTTCCAGGTACTCACAGTACACTCTTAATGATCAGCAAAATTTAAATTATGTTATGTATGTCCTCAGTTTAGATCTCTTTGATAAATTTATGTCATTGATACTCTATTACTCAGGTCTCAGTTAAAGGTAAAATTTATTCTTTCATGCTTTAGGGTATCATGTTATAGCCTTTTAGTGGCCTCTTCTTAGGTCGAGATAGTGATGATGAACAATTATTTAGATGGGAGAGATTAAGTGTTTCTTGTTGTCATGGTACAGACTAGTGTTATGATGTTATGTGCAGTTGCTTGAAATTTTAAGTTAGGCTTGAACATGGTAAGAGCAGGTAGTTCAACTTAGACTTTAGCTGGAGCAGTTATACATACCCATGCGTGTATTTAAGGACCTAGGCTAAGCTGGAATTCGATAGTTGCATTGCCTAAGGTCTAGTAATTCTATCCTAGCTTATGTTCTATAGGCTAATATTCCATGTCATAAAGTTGTAGCCATGTTTTAATTCCTTATTCAGATATCCTATTCAGATCATGCCCCAGATTCTTTACTCCCTAATGTTATTAGAACTTCTTGCAAAGAGTGTTGAAGAAGAACTCAAATTAAGTATGAGTTCTCAGTATGATTCAGATCAGTTCAGGCATCATATTTCAGATTCAGCTATGTAGTCATGATTCAGTTCATAAGTGTTCAGTGAATGATCTTAATTTTTGACGTATTCCAACTCAGATAATGTAATACCCATTGTACAACCTAAGTCTCATTATCTCATGATTCGTTCTTACATAATGTACTTGGCGATTCCATAAATCCCTTTTTTTGATTCCTATACGTGCTTTGTTGAGGGATAATCTCTAATGAGAATTTACATAGTGTATTCCATCCTTAGCAAATCTTGGAAATTTATTGCATCAGTTATCATTTTGCAGTTCTATATGTATGATTGTATCATCAACATTTCAAGAGAGTTTTAAACTCTCAGCATGAATTAGCCCCTTATAGTCAATAAAGTGAAGTTAGCTCAGAAATCAGTTTTATGATAATAGTTATAATGTTTCAACTCATCTATATCCTCCAATAATAGAGATGTCATGTGTACATTATTCCATACTTCTATCACTTCAACAAGTTCCTATCCTTCATTCGAGGATAAATGATTCCAAGAGGGAGATAATGTAACACCCAATATTTTTGGGCTAGAATTCAAATCATTGTTCCTATGTATACAGACTTGAAAAAAATTATTCTATGTATATATATGTGTGTGATTATCAAATCTATAGTATGGTAATATCTTTGTATATGAATCAAGGTCATAAGAACCTCCTAACTCAGAGACGAGTTAAGGATTTTTCTATAAATAGAGTTTTGATGAATGATCTAGCTAGGGTCCAATTTAGATTAATGTATGTCTTAGAATATATTGATTCAGGTATCCTATAATATATCAAATGAAAGGTCTTCGATATTTCTTTCCAATGTATCTAGTTTCACCTTAATCCTACATAGGTGTGGGAAGTTATGCCCATTTTACCTTAGCATATCCAATTGTAATCAAGGTAATGACAAGGCTGATAGGCTATTAACCAGTTGACAAGCCATCATCCAAGTCGTCAACCATAGGTATAATCACTTAAGAAAGTGATGACTAGGATGATAGGCTATTAAACAGTTGACAAGCCATCAACCAAAGTCATCAACCTTAGGTAGTAACTCTGAATGAGTTGATGACTAGGCTGCTAGGCTATCAACCAGTTGATAAGCCATTAGTCAAGTCATCACCCATAACCAGAGTATGAAAAGGAGTTGATGACTAGGCTGATAGTCTATGAACCAGTTGACCACCTATCACCCAAGTCATCAGCTAAAGAAATTCCAACAGTTTTGGTTTATTTTTCTAGAGGTATTTTTGTCTTTTTCTCACCTCAAACCCTAACCCTCCCATGACTTAAAGCATCATTAGGTTTTTAGCCATTTCTTATCTGTGTCAGATGGCATTGATTATCTCCACACTCAATAAAAATAAGATTAGGGTTTTCTCCTAAGAACAAGAAATTTAAGTTTTCTCTTCCCAAGAATCCAAGAATTCAAGCTTACAAGTTCAATAAAATCTTCAAGAAACATCAAGAATAGGGTTTACTTCACAAATTCAACATTCAAGTCCTAAGATTCAGACTTTCTTCACAAGATAAGAAAATTAAGGTACGTGGGGTTTATGAATAAGTATACTCTTTCATCCTTGTGCAAAAACATGTTTTAAAGTTAAAGATATATGGATTACAATTAGGGTTCATACCCAAATTATCTTGTTTTAAATTTATGGATTTATAAAGGGATTAAAGTATTAAAGTGCATATTTGTCTTGACTTAAAGAATTCTCTTTATGATTCGAACACCATGAGTATGATTTGAGACATAATTGATCTTTAAGCATAAAATTGTGTTTTACAAGTTATATGAAAGAAAGCATAAGATTCAAAGGCTTTAAGTGCATCAAGATTACTTGTGCTCGTGTTTTGATTTATAAGATTCATATTATGATTTTGATTTCATTATCTTGACTAAAATTATTGAAGTATTTCAAAAAAATTATTGAGTGGTAAGTAGTAATTTTACCACTCATTCGCTTTTAATATCCATGCACATTACTTTGTTCTGAATGAATAAATGAGACATAGTTTTGACTTAATGCACTAATATCTATATTTTGTAGGCATTAAGTCGAAGAGATTAAAAGATATGAATGGAGCTTAAAATGATCAAAAGTGTGCATAAAAATTTCATATGCTGACCTATAGGAAACTAGCCTCAGTCATCGTGGTCACAATCAGTAAAGATGGTCAATCAATCGCGACCGTGAAAGTCAATCGCGATCGCAACTAGAACTGCATGATCGCGGCTTGGTAAAAATGTTTAGGCCAAGGGAAAAATTATAATTGCTCATGTTGACACCAATTTGAACAAAAAGACTCAAACCTTAATCGGATTATGATTGAATCCATCATGTTCCATTTTCCCCAATATTCCTCTAGTTTAGCTTAGGATTTTGTAGACTCCATTTTTGGAGAAGAAAATATTTCATAAATTTTGGGTAAAGAATACATTGGAGACTTTCCAAGTGGAAGATATGCTCACTTCAATGTTGATATTGTAGATGACCCAAGTTTGACATGACATTCGCTTAGATCTACCACAAATTAATTCAATCGAGATTATGGGTATATCTTTCCTTATTTGTCTTATGTGTAGCTAAATCTCCCTCTTGGGGGTAATGTGTTAATAGGGTTTAAAGTGTATGCGGGTTGTTGTTGTTGTTATCATCTATTTAGTAGTTCATGTTTATAGGTATTATCATTACTATGCTTATTTGGTTGGGATTTAATGGGTGAAAGCTCCAAATACCTACATGGGTTTAACAGGTGAAAGTTCCTATCTCTAGAAAGTTCAAAGCCATCTTTTAAAGAAGGTTTTTGAGTGAATTTTAGGGATCTATATCATTCTCAAAAGAGGGATGTGGAGACCAAATGATTGATAGACAATTATATGTGTAGTTTGCTAAATTCTCTCTATCGTAAAAATAAGGATGAAAGTGAGGTTGATTATTCTTTAGGTGTTATCCTAGAAATAGGAATGCCTTGATTGAGGTTGTGGTTTCTAATTGTTGGACACATCCATTAGGTATTTGAAAGGACTAATGGGTGAAAGTTTGGTGTTTGGTTGAAAGACTAGCATCAAAATCAATAACTAAACCTACCCATATTTGACTTACTAAATCTATGTTGATGACTAACTCCCATATGTCGCTCCCTTCGAAAGTATAATCCAGAGATGCATGCATAATCGTCAAAACTCTAATAATTCATTATACTAGAAAATCCCCAAAAGAAACAATAGTGTAGGAACTCACCTCCCCCATTTTATTTTTTTTGTACCCTTTTTTTGAATTTAACTCGTAACTATCATTTCCAGTTAATTTGATCGCCACTCATATTTTTCCTCATGGATTCGGCCCCAACTCTATAGTTGGGTAAATATATTGAAAATGACCGCCTTTAACTCAAATTTATGTGTAAGTTGAGCGTTATCAAATATGGCTCCGTTGTCGGGGAATAATTTGGCATATTAAGTTAGTTTGGAATTTTAATTACTTGCTTGTATTCAAGCTTGTATGTATTTGTTTGTGATTTTTCTTTTGTAGGTAGATTTTTATTTTTTTTTACTTCTTGCTATGACATCTCACGACTCATATGAATTTAGTGGTTGGAGTGCATATATTGACAGCCTATGTCTATACTGTGACAGACCACACTACACAAAAGATTGCTATGCTCCCCGAAGAGAGATAGAATAACCATCTCAACCTTATAGAGAGTATTATTGCACTTCATATGGAAGTTGAGATGGACATAATGATGATTTCCTAAATGCCCCCTCCCCCTATTATTCTAACCGAGTTGCTAGTTCTTTTTATGAGTTTGATAGGACCTTTGAAAAAAATGAGATAGAGCAATATACTGGACTTAGTGGTTTAAACAAAATTACTTCAAACCATTATGGATCGGGTGGATATAACAAGGGAGAATGCAAAAGAGATGCATCATGAGGCATTGTCATGGCAAGGTGTAAAGATAGGGAAAATGGGCGAAGATAAAACACTTGAAACTATCACAATATTTCCTATTTCCCAAGAGGAGATGCACCTAAAAGAAAAACCGAGCTACGATGATGAGCTTGGTAGTGAAGTCTCCTCGGTGGTTTCCCAACCATCCGACTCATCTGAGGAATAAGAGGCTAAAATAAAATAAATGAACTTAGAGTCAAGATAAGAATCAATGTAAATCTCCTATAATGACCAACTCATTTTGGGGTGATAATGCTTTAGAGGAAGCTAACCCAAAGTTAGGTGTTGGACCTCGTTCAACTCAATTTTCAACATTGGTCATAGAGGATGTGATGAGGATCCATCTATTTGACCAAATGGAGGATTGTGGGGAGGAGGAGTTTGACTCTTGCATTTTAGGGTTTGTCATTCCGAAGGACCACATGGAGCCCCATCCATCAAAAGTCAAGATGCTCAATTTCTGAAGTACAAGGAATGGCTTATTTATTTGCTTAGTTTTGCCCAAGGAGCAAATCCAAAAGATTGATGTAAAGTTGGGTAAAATGTTCAAGTCTTCAAAATGGCGAGAATTGAGCTTTCTTGCCATTTTACCACCTCTTCTAAGTTTTATCTTGGGAGTTTGAATTTTCAGTCCCTCTATCGCTCATTGCATTTGAACGAGAGCTGGGATGGAGATTCAAATTTTCTAAGTGGAGACGTAAAGGGAAAGAGTGAACCCATCGTGCTGTAATGTTAAACTAAGAACTAGATGGGAGGCAACCTATCACGCCATGAAATATGGCCCGTATCCTTTTACTTATGTATGCTAGGGTAGATTTTAATTTTTATTGGAGTTCGTGAGCATACATAGTCCATAGATTATTAGTACTTAGGGGCATTTTGGTTGGATTTGGAAAGAAGAGATGTGAGAATTTGGAAAATGCACTAAGCAAGGCATGCAGGAACCCCAGGTGCTAGGTTTCAGTTACCGCGACTGCAGTCTGTGTCCCCTTGATCGCAGAGACTATGTAGCTGCGATCGCATAACTTTTTCCACAACCGTGGTTAACTCATAATAAAGTGACCATCTGAATGCCATGCACCCATGCACCTTAGTTTCAAATTTTCCTCATAATTTCCCTCAAGATTTGGGTCTTTCAAAAGTATCCAAGGTTTTATTTCAGACCTTTAGCATCAGTTACCTAGTATATAGTCTCAAACTCCCTTAACTTCACTGTTATTGTAAGATTAGGACATGTATCTACAAATGAGTTCGAAATAGTGTTATAATGCCAAAAATATGCTTATTTTTATTTATCATTGTGGTTAGCAGCTGTAGGATGGTTACATGCTTTTTGGGGAAGTCCTAAGTACCTAAATTCTAATCTAGACTGGTTATGATTAGCATGTTCAATAGGTTACCATTAATTACCTAGTTGAGTGCAACTTGAATTCCTTCAAATTTGGGGTTGTAGTCTTTCTACCTAGGGTTATTTTATTTGATACTAATGTTTTACATCTAGTTATAAGACAAAGTTGGTGTTAAGTTCATGCCTTTTGAGAAATGGAAGAACTGTTGGCTACGGTCTTAGGTATCATGACCGCGGTCCTGATAAACACGACCGCAGTAACACAATCGCGATCAATGCTCTACAATCTCCATACTTGAGGATAGCTACTTTGAGAAACCAACTTTTGGTGAACCTATTTTTAACCCTAAAATTCCCTATAGCAGTGCTACATGTATTTTTCTTGTTAATATGGCATACGTTTCACATTGAAAATATTATTCAATGGTCCGTAGTGTCTTACGTATAGGTACTCAACTTCAAAATGAGAGACTTAGATGAATTTAGAGCTTTGATTTGGGAAAGCCACTACCAGTATTACAAGAATCTTCCAAGGTACAAGCTATACCTAAATGGAGTATTTCTATGGACCGAACCCCAGTGAAGTTCCCAGAGTTCTTTGATAGAATTTTGCTACTAGGGAACATGCTTTAAGACTACCCCAAGGGCCTAGAGAATCCTCCACCACTTTCCATAATGTGTAGATCAGTTCGACTATGAAATATATCATGAGGAGCTAAAGAAGAAAGGTGCTAGGGTCACCAAATTGGAAAGATCATATTCAACCTTGGCTATGTCACACAAGACCTTTTGAGAGTCGCAGGAAAGGTTGTTAAAGAGGGAAAAAAAGAGAGAAAAATTCTTTACCAAGTTGTGGAGAGGGGTAAAAGGTATCTTCAAGGTGCTTAAGGCTACAGAACATCTGCTTTCGTCAAAGAGTGACAGTGATGATAGAGCCACTACTAAGGGGTCTGGTACTAACAATAGTGGAGATGATGCAGGGTATATGAATACAAAGTATGTAAAGCTGTAGATAATCACATATGATATAGGAGCTCAATAGAAATCAGAAACAAGTGAATAAATTGTAATAGGAGTGGACCACACTTACTAGAACTTGTGACAACCTATACATTGTATTTGTTTAATCACTTTACCTTCGTTCTTATCATTTTTGTAATCATTACTGTACTGTACTGTGACCATTAGGCTGCCTCCAGTACATATCAACTGGGATCGACCCATAATAGACTATGCCCCTGTGATACCATCCATAAATACATAAATAGGGATTGACCCATAATAGGCTTATGCCCCTGGGATACCACCCGATAAGAGAGAACTTCCATCTCTTAGTTTAATTAATCTTTGAGACTGTTATTTCGGTCGCCTTCGTATTTTTGATACTTTGAAACAATGACACATCAATAAGAGACATATAAATAGACCATCAATGCAATAACAATGAAGTAAGAACTCATTGGCACATCAATAAAGTGTTTTGGAGTCATCAATGCCATAACAATGAAGTAGGAACTTATTGGTATATCAATGAAACATTTTGGAGTCATTAATAGCACATGGATCTTGTTTGAGTAACCGGATACCTTCTGACATTCACTACTGCAATAAACATGTAAGATTTGGAAAACAAGTAATTATTGGAATGTCTTGACATCTTGTGGGGTGGAAACAAGTTCATTGGTAATGTAGGACATCATACAAAACCATTATGGATCACATGTTATTGAATAACTTTGGAAACTTTCTTAATAGAACAATTGTTCACTTTCATGCCAAAGATATGGTATAGAGTATGCTTTACATACCTGACTGTCAACCTTCGATACTAGTCCCAAATGGACTTCCCGTCTTTTCGAATTACTTATCTACAATGAACATATATAGAAATCTAGTATTAGCAACCAAATGTCACAATTCAATTATTTGAATTCACCAAACTAGTGGTTAAGTAGTAAGCCTTAGTTACACCATAAAGGGTGTCACTTTAACCCTCTTATACTCCAATTACATTCACATGCCATGCATATTCATACAATATCCTCCAAAATCAAGTTTGGATTCATTTATCCTTCCAACCAATCCATTAAACCAAATTGAGCCATAGACATAAATAATCATCAATTCAGTAGTATATCACCATATCCACCTTCCATAACTTAATTACCATATCCACCTTCCATAACTCAATTACCATATCTACCTTCCACAATTCAATACAACCAAACCATGCAAAATAGTCCACAACCCTATTTCCATCACCTTTCAATAACAACCAATACATATAATTCTCTATCACACATATACATATGGAAAAGAACAAAAGCAAACAATATTCATACCTTATAATTCACCTCTTGATTATGCAATCCTATTTACACAAATAATAGATGTCGTTCGAAGCTCTCTAGATGAGAAACACAGTTATCGGATTACTTTGGAATTTCTACGGTTGAATCAAAAATAATTTAAATTCAAATTTGGCTAGGTTTTGTTCTTTCTCAATCATTGATGATGAAAATAAGTTTTTGAACTCATATACATGTATATATACACATATTCCCGTCCGTAATATAATAGGAAATTACCAAAATGTCTTTAAAATTTAAATAATGTCAAATCTGTCCTTTGGTGGACTGTTTTGATAAGCTAAAGTAGATCGACCATAACTCTTTGCTCCGATATTGGATTTGGATGAAATTGGTATCGTTGGAAGGATAATTCAAAGGGATTTCATTTTATATAAAGTAAGCCACCCAATTAGTCCTGTACAAGGAGTTATGGTCGTTTGAAGTTGACCCTAAAAATCTATTTTGATAGGCTAAATTAAAACGAGTATAAATCCTTACTCAGATGTTGGATTTGGATGAAACCAATTGAATTGGAAAGAAGACTCAAAGATATTTCTTTTCATAGGTCACAGATCTCCCAGTTCATTATATTAAGGGAGGTATGTTCGTTCGAAGTTGACCCAAAAATTCGGCTGGCCTCAGTAGTTTGTGTGCAGGAAATTTTCCTGCACATTTACTATTCCCAAATATCCCGACCACCATTTTATAGTTTCGAATGTGCTTGATTATATCCGAAACCTATCTATTTTTGGAAATATTTATATTGTTGGAAATCTTATTCAATAACCTTCTCATGGAACCATCGATAGGCAAATTCCAGTATAAATAAAATAAAATAAAAATTAATTCTGTATAAATAAGATCAATACACATACTTGAATACGAGGTGTTACATTCTTCCCCCCTTTAGGAAATTCTTCCTCGAATGTTAGCGTAGTTATTCAACTGAAACAAGTTCAAGTCCATTAATCTTCACATCATCACATAAATACTATGCGTATATAAAAAAAACTTACTTGTTAATGTTCTAACTCCGTTTCTTGAACTTCCTCTTAATCTTTGAACAAATGAAGGTACTTATATTTTATTTCTTCCTCAGCTTCCCATGTAATCTCTTCCCTTTGACGATTTCTCTATGTACTTTCACAGATGCTATCTCTTTATTTCTCATCTTCTTAACTTGGCGATATAGAATAGCAATAGGCACTTCCTCATAGGTAAGATCTTCCACAACTTGCACATCCTCAGTAGAAGTGATATGTCATGGATCTCCGATGCACTTTCGAAGCATTGACAAATGAAATAAGGGATGTACTGATGAGAGCTCTTGGCGTAGCTCTAATTCAAATGCAACTTGTCCAAACCTTCGGATGATCTTATACGAGCCTATATAACATGGACTGAACTTCCCTTTCTTGCCAAATCTCATCACCCCTTATATTGGTGATACCTTCAAAAATACCCAATCACCTATAGAAAACTCTATCTCTCTCCTTCTACTATCTGCATATGACTTGTGTCGACTTTGGGCTGTTTTCAGTCATTTCTGAATTACTTTAACCTTCTCTATGGCTTGATAGACAAGATCTGGTCAGAACAAAAGAGTTTCACCCACTTCGAACCATCCTATTGGTGATCTACACTTCTTTCCATATAAAACTTCATATGATGCCATTTTGATACTTGAATGATAGCTATTATTGTAGGAAAACTCAATAAGAGGTAAATGATCATCCCAGTTGCCCTTAAAATCTATTACACAAGCTCATAGTATATCTTCAAGTGTTTAGATGGTACGTTTTGCTTGTACATCTGTTTGAGGGTGAAAAGCTATACTCAACTTCACTTGTTTTCCCAAACAACTCTGAAAAGACTTCCAAAGTTTGTGGTAAATTGGGTTCCCCGACCTGATATAATAGAGATTGGCACTCCATGTAATCAGACTATCTCTTTAATGTACAGCTTCTCATACTCTTCAACTGTGTAAGTGGACCTAACTGGTAGGAAATGTTCGGATTTGGTAAGCCTATCAACAATCACCCATATTTAATCAAACTTCCGGGATGTACGAGGCAAACCAATAATAAAATCCATGTTGATCATGTACCACTTCCAACTTGGAAGATCAATGCATTGCATATAACCTCCGGGTTTTTGGTGCTCAACTTTAACTCTTTCACAATTTGGACATTCAGCTACAAATTCTGCAATGCTCTTCTTCATGTCATTCCACCAATACATATCTTTCAAATCTTGATACATTTTGGTTGATCCTGGATGAATGGAATACCTTAAACAATGTGCCTCTATCATAATCTTCTTTCTTAGCCCGTCTACTCCGACACAATCGGTATTGGCACTGAAGTACTCCTTCTCGGGTAAGCTCAAATGCCTTGGTCGCACCACTCTGAACGTTCTCCTTAAGTTGTAATAAAATAGGATCTGCATATAGCTTCTCTTTCACTTCAGCTACTAATTGAAGATTACACAGCATTATGTACGATAAGCTCTTTATCAGGAGTTTCAAGAAGGCGAACTCCCAAACTAGCAGCTGGTGAAGATCTTTAATCATCCCTTGCCTTTCTATAGGAGCCATCATAGCCTGACGACTTAACGCATCAGCTACCACATTTGCTTTCCCTGGATGGTACAAGATATCAACATCGTAGTCCTTTAATAGTTCAAGCCATCTCCGTTGCCTTAAATTTAGATCCTTCTAATTAAAAATACATTGCAAGCTCTTATGGTCAGTATATATATCAACATAAACCCCATATAAGTAGTGGCGCCATATCTTTAGAGCAAAAATAACTGCTGCCAGCTCAAGATCTTGTGTAGGATAATTTTTCTCATATGGCTGCAATTGTCTAGAAGTATATGCTATTACCTTACCTTTCTGCATCAATACATATTCTAAACCAATTCTGGAAGCATCACAATACACTGTATACCCTTCGGTGCCTTCTAGAAGTACCAACACAGGTGTAGAAATCAACTTGTTCTTTAAATCTTGAAAACTCTTCTCACAGGCATCATTCCATTGGAATTTGGATGCTTTATGGGTTACCTTGGTTAAGGGTGCTGAAATGAAAGAAAATCCTTCAACAAACCTTCTATAATAACCTGCCAACCCGAGAAAACTATGAATCTCCGTAGGCGTTGTGGGCCTTCGCCAGTTCTTCACAGCTTCTATCTTTTGAGCATCAACCTTTATCCCATCACTAGATACAATATCACCCAAAAATGCCACCGAATTTAACCAAAACTCATATTTAGAGAACTTTGCATAAAGCTTACAATCACGAAGAGTCTGCAATGCCTGTTGTAAGTGATTGGCATAGTCCTCTTCTGATCTAGAATAAACAAGAATATCATCTATAAAAACTATCACAAATACATCTAGGAATGGCTTAAACACCCTATTCATCAAATCAATAAAAGATGCGGGTGCATATGTTAGGTCAAATGACATAACTAGAAACTCATAATGACCATACCATGTTCGGAAAGCTGTCTTAGGTATATCCTTCTCTTTGACCCTCACTTGGTGGTAACCTGACCTCAAATCAATCTTAGAAAAGCACTTGGTGCCCTGTAACTGATCAAATAAATCATCAATTCTTGGGAGAGGATATTTATTCTTAATAGTCACCTTATTCAATTGCCGATAATCAATACACATCCTTAGTAAGCCATCCTTTTTGTACACAAATAACACTGGTGCTCCCCAGGGGGACATACTAGGCCTTATGAATCCCTTCTCTAGCAAATCTTTCAATTGCTCTTTCAATTCTTGTAATTCTACTGGGGCCATTCTATATGGAGGAATGGAGATTGGTTGGGTGCCTGTTATTACATCAATACCAAACTCTACTTCTCGTTCAGGAGGCAAACCTGGAAGATCTTCAGGAAATACATCCAAAATTCATTTACCACCAGAATAGCGTGAAGAGTTGGTGGCTCCGCTTCTGTATCCCTTACACTAACTAAATGATATATGTATCCCTTGGAAACTATTCTTCTTGCCTTAAAATAAGAAATAAATCTACCTCTTGGTGCGCCAATTTCACCTTTCCATTCAAGGAATGATTCATTTGGAAAATGAAAATATACCTTTTTCGTGCAGCAATCAATTGTGGCATAACAAGACGCCAACTAGTCCATACCCATTATAACATCTAAATCTACCATTTCTAACTCCACAAGATCGGCCATCATATCACGACCACAAACAGTTACTACGTAGTTTAGGTAAACCCTTCTAGCTGTAATAGTTCCCCAACTGGTGTGGACACTTCAAATGGCTTAAGTAATAGTTCGGGTATTCTTTCAAACTTTCCAGCAACCAATGGAGTAACATAAGATAATGTAGAACCGGGATCAATTAAGGCATATACATTGAATAGAAAGATAGACAACGTACCCGTAACCACATCTGGGAAAGCCTCTAAATTCTGTCGATCCACTAGAGCATACCTACGATTTTGTGCTCCGCTAGAACTCGTGGCTCCTTTACCACCTCTAACACGATCCATTGGTTGTGCACCCTTTCCTGAATAAGGCATCAATGATGATGGTGCAACAAATGACCCCGTAGGTCATGCCATACCCCCTATGCCCCTTTGTGGGCATTCTCTTATCATATGCCCTAATATACCGGACTAAAAGCAAACATTGGTCCCCAGCCGACATACGCCCAAATGATACCTTCTATATTTATTGCATGGCTCTTGAGAAGGTCTCGATTGGCTCATATTCCCTTGCCCTTGGTACCCCACTATCTGCGAACTCTGACTCTCACTTCTGTGCCCAAATTGATTTTCTCTGGACCTTTGGAACTGTGGTGGGGCACTAGCTACAGAATAAAAAGATAATGGCCTAGGTGGTCTAGTAGAAAACTATGGTCTAAACCCTGCTTGGGATGCCATGAACTGCCATGTAGATCTGTCCCTCTTGGAATATCCTCTTTCTAATTCCTGTGTTCTTCTCCTCTACCTCTGATCTTCCATTTTCTGTGCAAAAGCTTGGATCCTTGCTATGTCCATATCTTTGTTCAAAGCGACAATAGTATAATCTATAACCAGATATGGATCTATCCTATCCACATATTGATGAACTCTGTCATCCATAGTAGCTACAATATCAGGAGCGTATCTTGACAAGGAATTAAATCGGAGACTATACTCCCTCATGCTCATATTCCCCTGACGAAGATTTTAAAGCTGATCTGCATGGGCCTGACGAATCTTGAATGGAAGATAATGATCAAGAAATGCCTCTTTGAACTCTTTCCAAGTAGCTGGGGGTGCATCAATACCCCTAGATCATTTCTAGTCCTTGTACAAATATATAGCCTCCCCTTTGAATCTATAAGCTGCTAACTCTACTGTCTCTCTACCCGTTACATGCATAATAGCTAAGGCCCTTTGAATTTGATCAATAAAGTCCTGCGGGTCCTTGTTAAGATCTGATCCAGTAAAAGTGGGAGGATCCATCTTAAGAAAATCCTGTGTTCGAAGGCTAGTCGCCCTATTTGTACCACTAGGACACATGGTAGGAATGGCTTTCCCTTGAGCTTGCCCAGCAACTATACGAGTCAAAAGTTGTACTGCATTTCTAAGATCTTGATCAGCAGCATTAATAGGTGGCTCTGGGGATATAGTTCTCCTTTCCCTTATTTCTTCCGAAGTGGAAGAAGTTTCTGATGCATGCTCAGCTGGAGCCTCAGTTTGATTAGTTGGTATAGTTGGTGACTTACTAGTCCCCTCTCCGAAAGCCACATCTACTTGTTTATTGGTATTCTTGCTTTTGGTAACTGGCATCATTACTATAATAAGAGAAACAAATTAATTCAGTGGTTAACTATGACTTCATATACAATATAGGCTTTATCGTACGATCTAATACATGAAGAAAAGAAACAATTCGTAAATGTCCATAGCCTTCTGTTTATAGATGTGGTGCACAACACACCAATAAACAAGACTATACATAGACACGGCTTTGTAGACTCACTAGGACGAACTTCACTGATACCACATTTGTCACGCCTCAAATCCTATTGGGGCAGACTGGCACACGTAACTGAGGAGGCCCGAGAGAACCAGCTTATAACCTTATACTTCCCATGCATACCTCTATGACAACCTGAAATTCGGACAATATCATGTCGTATATAAAAGGAAATAATCACCTGTATAAGCTCGAGCACACATATATATGTATATACAATACTTGGCCGTTGGAGCCATCACATCTATTAACAAATAGCAACTTGACTGTACATTAGGTCTACAAAGCGTCTAGATAATACACAGAGTTTAACTAATGTCGAGACACACCACGCCATATAAATAACTTCTATACAATACCAAAAGTGACTGGATAGACACGGAAAGCCCCAAAGTAAACTAGAGCTCAACGAAAGCAGATGGATATCCTGGCTCCTACTTCTGTGGTGTATGAGCTGAGGTACCTGTGCCTGTAGCATGAAATGCAGGTCCCCTATGGGGGACGTCAGTACAAAATATATACTGAGTATGTAAAGCTGTAGATAATCACATATGATATAAGAGCTCAATAGAAATCAGAAAAAAGTGAATAAATTGTAATAGGAGTGGACCACACTTACTAGAACTTGTGACAACAGGTACATTGTATTTATTTAATCACTTTACCTTCGTTCTTATCATCAATGTAATCGTTACTGTACTATACTGTGACCATTAGGCTACCTCTAGTACATATAAATTGGGATCGACCCATGATAAGCTTATACCCCTGGGATACCACCCATAAATACATAAATACGGATAAACCCATGATAGGCTTATGCCCCTAGGATACCACCCGATAAGAGAGAACTTCCATCACTTTGTTCAATTAATCTTTGAGATTGTTATTTCGGTTGCCACCGCATTTTTGATACTTTGAAACAATGATACATCAATAAGAGACATATAAATAGACAATCAATGCAATAATGATGAAGTAAGAACTCAGTGGAACATCAATGAAGTGTTTTGGAGTCATCAATGCCATAACAATGAAGTAGGAACTTATCGGTATATCAATGAAACATTTTGGAGTCATTAATAACACATGGATCTTGTTTGAGTAACCGGATACCTTCTGACATTCATTAGTGCAATAAGCATATAAGATTTGGAAAACAAGTATTGGAATATCTTGACATCTTGTGGTGTGGAAACAAGTTCATTGGTAACATAGGACATCATACAAAACCATTATAGATCATATGTTATTGAATAACTTTGGAAACTTTCTTAATAGAATAATTGTTCACTTTCATGCCAAAGATATGGTATAGAGTATGCTTTACATACCTGACTGTCAACCTTCAATACTAGTCCCAAATGGACTTCCCGTCTTTTCGCATTATTTATCTACAATGAACATATACAGCAATCTAGTATTAGCAACCAAACGTCACAATTCAATTATTTGAATTCACCAAACTAGTGGTAAAGTAGTAAGCCTTAATTACACCATAAAGGGTGTCACTTTAACCCTCTTATACTCCAATTACATTCACATGCCATACATATTCATACAACATCCTCCAATATCAAGTTTGGATTCATTTATCCTTCCAACCAATCCATTAAACCAAATTGAGTCGTAGACATAAATAATCAACAGTTCAATAGTATATCACCATATCCACCTTCCATAACTCAATTACCATATCCACCGTCCATAATTCAATACAACCAAACCATGCAAAATAGTCCATAACCCTATTTCCATCACCTTTCAATAACAACCAATACATATAATTCTCTATCACACTTATACATATGGAAAATAACAAAGGCAAATAATATTCATACCTTAGAATTCATCTCTTGATTATGTAATCCTGTTTGCACAAATAATAGGTGTCGTTCAAAGCTCTCGAGATGACAAACACAGTTATCGAATTACTTTGGAATTTCGACGATTCAATCAAAAGTAATTTAAAGGTCAAATTTGGCTAGGGTTTGTTCTTTCTCAATGATTGATGATGAAAATGAGTTTTTGAACTCATATACATGTATATATACACATATTCCCATCCATAATATAATAGGAAATGACCAAAATGCCTTCAAAATTTAAATAATGTCAAATCTATCCTTTGGTGGACTGTTTTGATAAGATAAAGTAGATTGACCACAACTCTTTGCTTTGATATAGGATTTGGGTGAAATTGGTATCGTTGGAAGGATAATTCAAAGGGATTTCGTTTCATTTAAAGTAAACCACTCAGTTCGTCCTGTAGAAGGAGTTATGGTTGTTTGAAGTTGACCCTAAAAATCTATTTTGATAGGATGAATTAAAATGAGTATAACTCCTTACTTAGATGTTGCATTTGGATGAAACCAATTGCATTAGAAATAAGACTCAAAGATCTTTCTTTTCATAGGTTGTAGATCTCCCAATTCATTATATTAATGGAGTTATGATCATTCAAAGTTGAACCAAAAATTCAGTTGGCCTCAGTAGTTTGTGTGCAGGAAATTTTCCTGCACATTTACTATTCCCAAATATCCCGACCACTATTTTATAGTTTTGAACGTGCTCGATTATGTCTGAAGTCTATCCGATTTTGGAAATATTTATATCGTTTGAAATCTTATTCAATAACCTTCGCATGGAACCATCGATGGGCAAATTCTGGTATAAATAAAATAAAAAAAATTAATTCCATATAAATAAGACCAATACACGTACTTGATATGCCAATACACGTACTTGAATACGAGGTGTTACAATAGGACATCTTTTCCTTAACCAAATAAATAGTGTGAATTGGTATTTAAGACTCGAGGAAGATCCTTGATAGTTTTGAGGTAAGATTGACCTCATTTGAGAAGATTCAAAGTCACCAATTTGAGGATTGGGGACTTTGTGTCATCTATGATCAGGTGTTGAGGTATGAGATTAGGAGGGCTACCATAGATTCTAAGGTATTTTGTGGTATGATGACTGTATTTATGTTTCATGGGTTGGTGAGTCTATATTGTGTGAGGCTCATAGCTTTAGATATTCTATTTACCCTGGGAAACCTAAGAGGTATAGGTATTTAAGGCATCGTTATGAGTTGAGTGGCATTAAGACAGATATGGTGTACTTTATATTGCATTACATGTGTTATCAGCAGGTGAAGGCTAAGCATCAAAGATATAATGGGATAATTTAGAGATTGCCCATTCTTGAGTATAAGTAGAAGCAGATTACTTAGAATTTTTTTAGTTGTTCGCCTTGAACCTCCCATGGTTTAAATGATATTTTAGTCATTATATATCGGTTGACAAAATTAACATATTTCCTTCCTATTAAGATGTTTTCTAATGCTGACAGATTAGCTTGTATTGATGTTTGTGAGATAATTCACTTGTATGGAGTATCTATATCTATTTTTTCATATCGAGGATGGGATTCACAACTACCTTATGGACAAATTTTCAAGATGAGTTGGGTTCTCAGGTAGACCTTAGAATTACTTTTCATCCTCAGATCGACAGAAAGTCAGAGTGGACTATTAGGGTTCTCAAGGGTATGCTTTAAGATTACATTATGGATTTTGGAGATCTATGGGAGCAGTAATTATCATTGGCAAAGATTGCGTATAGTAAGAGCTACCATTCAAGTATTGACATGGAACCAGTTTAGGAACTATATGGTAGGAATTTTCAATCTCCAATCGGATTGTTCGAGGCCTCCAACGTTAGACCCATGGTATTGACTTTCTTCGGGCATCATTGGAAAGAGTTAGGGTTATTCAGGATAGGTTGAGGGCTGCTTAAAGTAGGAAGAAGTCTTATGAAAATAGTAGACTTCATGTCTTAAGGTTTGGAGTTGGAGACCCAGTATTCCATCGAGTGTCACCCATGAAGGGCATGATGAGGTTCGGGAGAAAAGGGCAAGCTCATCTTATCACAACCCGAACTAGGGCCTGGCCGTGATGGACATCCCGAACCATGAAGGACCAGACGTCATACTCTATATGATTTGGTGATCATACACAACATTAATATCATAAAATAAAATACAGAAATATAATCTGATACGGAAACATGGTCATTAACTCTAGGTTTCAAGACATAAGAAAGAAAACTACAATTCAAAACATCTGAATAAGATTTGACTTAGTCTGTAAAATCTCTACTACATCTCAAAACTATTTTGAAAACTGGGACAAGGCCCCCTGTAGAACAAACCAATGGAATAACATAATCTGAAATAATAGGCCTTCTGGAATAAAGAAGGCTCACCACTGAACAAATCACTTCTCTCTGGAATACTATACTGATTAGCCGAACCCTTGGACTGAGCCTCTGAACCTGTGAGGTAGGGGGTCAATACAGATGTACTGTTATGCATAGCAGATCAAAAATAATAGTTTATATTCAAAATATATGAGAGCAATTTAAAACAGTTCATAAAGATAACAAATAGTAAGAAATCTCATGGGTATTTTTGAAAGACTATAAAATCATCTGAACTCTAAGACACTCTAAGTTTTAATTCTACCCTAGGTGGTATACCCTATAACTCTGAAATTCTACGGGCTATATGGAATCCACCATTGACTCAGCGGAGAAGCCCCTAACCCAAGTGTGCCACAAGGGTTGGAGTCTTTGACTCTGTTACGCCATACGGTCATCGCTAGTGTAAAAATAATATATTCGGATCGGCAAATCACGGTTTTAGGCTAAGAGTTACTTGAACTCAAGCCTTCTTTGGGTAACCACCTAACTCTCTTTAAGCCCAGTTTTAACTCTTTAAAACATGCATTCTCTGAAAACACATTCTGAAAACATACTCTGTTATGGCATACATACTTATGGTATCCTCATACCATTTACTTGCAAGTCACATCTCTGAGACATTATTAGCATAGTACAATCTCTATTTTCAAACATAAATTCGGGACCACAATATCAATAAATCATTTCAAAGAACTCTTTCCCTAAAACTCATTAAAACATATTTATGCAACTCTTTTTGTCAAACTTTCAATGATGCAAGGTGGTCATGTCAAAGCTCTTAATCTCATGTAAATCTTTCACTTTTAACAAAATATATTTAAATCAAGAAAATCCCTCTCTCAAATCTCTAAATCATGCTCAAAATACTATGGTATGTGAGTAAACTTTTTTCAAGCCATAAATCATGCATTTCAAATCCTTCACCTTAAGATCATAAACTTAAAGTTATCACAAGAGAGGGATTTCCTAAGTAGTGCTCTCAAACAATCTTCAAACCTAAACTTTCATACATATTCATATACATGTATATCAATTTAAGAGGGAAAGGCCTAAAGACCAAATCAACAATACAATTAAACATTTATAATGTATAATAAAATCATGTATTTCAAAACCCCTTTCTGAATTCATGCTTGATAATCTTTAAATCATGTTCTATTGTTTACAAGCCCATGTAGTTTTTTGGATTAACCCCATGTATCTCAATTTAGAAATTTGATGGATGATTCTTGAAGCCTACAATTTGGGTATTCCAAATCTTCAATCAATCTTAAAAACCCATGGTTAAATCTTGAGTTATTTGAGTGTTCTTTGTTGAAACCCTAAGTAGTGTTCTTGATGGTTTTTGATAAAAATATCAATAATGAAGTCATTTAGGATTAAATCCCGTGTTTAGGCTGATAAAGGGGTGGAGAATACCCAATATACCCTTAATGAGACAGACTAAAAATATAACTAGAAGCCCAATTTCATGGGCCACCACAACGCGCCACAATCACGGTGGCTCACTGGAAATTGACGAGTGGGATTCATAAGGTCACCACGACGCGGAGCCATTGCGTTGTTCCATTGGTTAAGACCTGAAACTTCAGTGCGATGAGCCACAATCGCGCTATGCTACTAGAATTTGACAATTTCTAAATAGGCCCCCTTCGCGACGTGCTAAGCACCAAAATGACAGTGTTTTACGACTAGAACTTAAATTAGCCATAATTTCTTTCCTGGGTATCAGATTTGGGTGACTCTTATATCGACAAAAAGCTTATTCAATTTTCCACATGATAAAAATTTGAAATTAGGAAAATTGTATATGGTTTAAACTTTACTCACTTTGGCAGTCAAAAATGAGACTAAGTTTCTTTGACACAATTTTAGTCATTTAACTCTAAGATCATATTACCATGAGTTAACGCATGGACGATTTTTCTGGAGTTTTACATTATCTCCCCCTTGGGATCATTTGTCCCTGAATGATGATGCAGAATACAAACAAGCATGATTTAAAGTATACTAAGGCCATAGAAGAATAAGATAAGGATTGTACCTTCCATTTTGTCATCCACTGGAACAAATAAGTCTGGGTATCTATCTCTCATGTCATTTTCTTATTCCTAAGTTGCTTCCTCAACTTTCTGATTTCTCCACAACACCTTAACCAACACTATCTTTTTGCTCCTCATCTTTCAAATATGGTGATCTAAGATTGTAATAGGTTTCTCTTCATATGCTATTGAGTCTTTCACCTTGATCTCCTCTACAGGAAATACAAGGGAATAGTCTTCAATATATTTCTTCAGCATGGATATGTGGAATACCTGATGAACAGAGCCCAAACTTGCAGGCAACTCTAACTCATAAGCAACTCCCACTATCCTTCTAAAAATCTTGTATGGCCCTATATAGCGAGGACTCAACTTACCTCTCTTCCCGAAATGCATGACTCCCTGTATAGAAGAAACTTTGAGAAATACCTAATCACTAACCTCAAACTCTAAGTCTCTTCTCCTAACATCGGTGTAGGACTTCTATCGACTCTGGGCTGTCTTAAGTCATTCTCTAATAATTTTCACATCCTTCATTACCTTATGAACAATATCAGGCCCAAACAACTGAGTCTCACCCACTTTATACCACTCTATTGGCGACCTACATCTTTTTCTATACAATGCCTCAGAAGAAGCCATCTTAATACTGGCATGGTAATTGTCATTATATACGAACTCTATCATTGGCAAGTCATCCACCCAACTCCCCTTAAAGTTAATTATGCAGGCCCTTAACATATCCTCAAGAGTCTTAATAGTGCGTTCAGCTTGTCCATCAGTCTGAGGGTGGAATACAGTACTTAGGTTTACGTGGGTACCTAAACCTCTCTGAAAAGACCTCCTAAACTATCAAGAGAATTGCATACCTCGGTCAGATATAATGTATATAGGTGCTCCATGCAAACAAACTATCTCCTCAATGTACAACTTAGCATATTTATCTTCTGAATAGTTAGTTCTAACAGGCAGAAAGGGAGCTGACTTGGTCAGTCGATCAGCAATCACCCAAATTGAATCATACTGGATTCAAGACATCGGAAGTCTCATGATGAAGTCTATATTGATCATCTCCCATTTCCACAAAGGCAAGGCTATCTCCTAGGAAGTACCACCTGGCCTCATATGCTCTACTTTCACTTGTTGATAATTCAAACCCTTGGCAACAAAATTAGCCACATAACGCTTCATATTATTCCACCAGTAAATAGCTTTCAGATCATGATACATCTTAGTAGAGCCTAGGTGAACAACATACCTCAAAGTGTGAGCTTCATCAAGGATCCTCTTTTATAACCCATCTACATCTGGCATACATAGTCTGCCCTGATATCTCAAAACTCCATCACCAATAATTTCAAAAGACATCACCTTCTGTTGGCCCACATCTTTCTTGATCTGCATCAATATGGGATCTTTAACCTGCTTCTCTTTAACTTCAGCACAAAGGGAAATTTAGCTACCTCATGAAAAACTACTCCCCCATCTTCAAAATCCAAGAGTCGCACTCTTAGATTTGCAAGTCGGTGTTTATCCGTCACCACTCCCTCTTTCTCTTTTTAACATATGAAATACTGCCCATAGATAACCTACTAAGGGTGTCAGTTACCATTTTGCCTTGCCCAGATGGTAGTGCAGGCTCATATCATAATCCTTTAAAAATTCCAACCAACGCCATTGCCTGAGGTTCAATTCTTTCTAGGAGAAAATATACTGCAAACTCTTGTGGTCAGTAAATATATCAATATGTATCCCATAGAGATAATGCCTTCAGATTTTGAGCCCAAACACCACAACCGCTATGTCTAAGTCATAGGTGGGGTAATTTCGCTCATGCACTTTTAACTACCTAGATGCATAAGCCACCACTTTACCATACTGCAGAAGTACACACCAAGTACCACACAGGACGCGTCACAATACACAACAAACCCTTTCGTACTTTTCAAAAGAGTCAAAACAGGAGTAGTTATCAACTTATCTTTCAAATTCTCAAAATTATTCTCACAGAAGTCAGACCACACGAACTTCACCTTTTTCTGAGGTAACTTAGTAAGTGGTGCAGCTATGGAAGAAAAACTCTTTATAAATCTTCTATAATACCCTGCCAAACCTAAGACGCTCCTAATATCAGTTGCAGTCATAGGCCTGGGACATTTTCTCACCGCCTCAATCTTCAAGGAATTAACCTTAATCCTGTCACTAGACACGATATTCCCCAAGAAAGAAATAGCATTAAGATAGAATTCGCACTTGGAAAATTTTGCATACAACTCATGATCGTTGATAGTCTAAAGGATGATTCGGAGGTGATTGGCATGGTCCACCCCACTCTTTGAATAAATCATAATATTATCAATGAAAATATGACAAACAGATCTAGAAACTGATGGAACACCTTATTCATAAGGTCTATGAAAGCCGCAAAGGTGTTAGTCAACCCAAAGGACATAAATAAGAATTCATAATGACCGTATCTAGTTCGGAACACTGTTTTGGGAATATCCAACTCCCTAACCTTTAACTGATGATATCCTGAACGAAGGTCTATCTTTGAAAAACATTTAGCACCCTGAATCTAGTCCAAAAGATCATCAATCTTAGGAAGAGGATATTTATTTTTAATTATGACCTTATTCAGCTGACGGTAATCTATACACATACGCAAGGAAACATTTTTCTTTCACACGAAGAGTACAGGTACACCCCAGAGAGAAATACTAAGATAGATAAAACCTTTATCTAGAAGATCTGCTAGCTGCTTTTTCAATTTTTTCAACTCTGCAGAAGCCATTCTATATGGTGGAATAGAGATGGAATAGGTATCTGGCAACAAATCAATACCAAAATCTATCTCCCTATCAGGTGGTATTCTTGGGAGATCATTTGGAAAAACTTCTGGGAACTCATTCACCACAGGGATGGACTGAAGAGAAGGGCTTTGGTATTCAAATCTTTAACCCGAATAAGATGATACAAATAGGCCTTAGAAATGAGTTTACAGGCTCTAAGATAAGACATGAACTTCCCTCTAGGTGCTAAAGAATGTCCCTCACATTATATTACTAGTTCATTTGGGAAAGAGAAAGTAACCTTTCAGGTTCTATAATTTAGCGTGGCATAGCACGTATGAAGCTAATCCATCCCTAAGATAGCATCAAAATCAACCAAGTCTAAGTATACGAGGTATTCCATAGTATCCCACCTACAAATAGTGACCACACAATTTCTATACACCCTCCTAGCCACAACAAAGTCTACCACCTAAGTGGAAACAGAAAAAGGTTCGATAATTAAATCGGGCTCAAACCCAAAACTAACAGCCACATAAGGGGTCAAGTAAGATAGGGTAGACCCGAGATCAAGTAACACATAAACAGTATGGGAAAAGATTCATAACATATCAGTAAATACATCCGATGAGGCCTCTAAATCTTGGCAGTTGGTGAAGGTGTACAATCAGTTTTGGCCATTTTCGGTGGCTGAAGTGGCACCATTTTGAAGGGGTGGTGGTGCAGAAGAATTAGGTTGTGACTTGGCTCAACCAACGTTACCCTTTTCTGCCAGACATTCTCTTTGGATATGAACTGGCTGGCACATAAATAACACACCATAGCGCCAAACTGATATCTCCCTGGATGATTTCTCCCATATTTCTCATAGTGTGGGTATGTTCAATAGGTTTGAGCTACACTTCCTTAAGACTATGAACCTTGCATCCTCAGCCCCTGCCTATACTAAAAATCCTGAGTGCGCTGTCTGGATGGGGGTTAGGTTATCGGGGCACTCGCTGCAGACTGTGCATTACCCCAATTCCTCTTCTTCTGCCATTTTTTACCCTAATTCCCACTTTGTTGATAACTGTAGCTCTGGCCTTCTATTTTGGCTCTCTTTACCTGTTTGTCCTTCTTTCTAAATTCAGCAATTTTCTTTTTCTTTTCCTCAACTTTCTATATATGGACTGATATTCTGGTAAAATCCATATCCTGATTCAACATTACTCCCTGACATTCAAGAACTAAGTCATCTGGAAGGCCGAATGGAAATTTCCTCATTTGTGCTCTCATGTTACTAGTCACCTTTGGAGCATAACGGGCTAGTTGGCTGAACCTTAGAGTGTACTCCTTGACACTCATCTTACCCTGATTTAGATTCATAAACTCTTCGGCTTTGGCCTTCCTCAACTCGAGAGGAAAGAATCGATCAAGTAAGGCTTCCACAAACTCAGCTCAAACTGTAGGCTCAGCACGCTCACTCTTTAAATATTCCCACTGGTTATACCATTGGTTCGCTACATCCTTAAGATAGTAAGCCGCTAACTCAACCCCCTCTACCTGATCTAAATACATCACCTTAAAGATCTTCTCTATCTCATCCACAAACTTTTGTGGATCCTCTTCTACCTTGGTACTAGTAATCTTGGGCGGGTTCATCCTCATGAACTGGCCCACTCTTGTAGCCTCAGACGTAATAAAAGTAGACTCAATATCTTTCGACTGTTAAGTCTGTATGGGTACCAACTGGGAAAGCATGTGAATGGATTATTTGAATTCTGCATTAGATACCTCTCTCTCATAAAGCTGAGTGCGGTTAGTCCCTGTTCGGGGAGCTCTGGGTGCCCTAAATGGGCTGGTCTAAGTAGGTGGGACTCCCGAAGTAACATCAATCTCTGGAGTCTGAGCTCTATTTTTGGGTCCTCATTCCATGAGTAGGACAGACCTTTGTGCATTCTGATCGATAGTACGATGGGGAGGCATGATTGTTTTTTGGAAACATAAAAGATCATCGATTAGGGGACAACTCAAAATTTGAAGCACAGACTAAACCAAAAAAAAAGAGAAACATTCCTAAATGCCGAGTAGCCTCCTACTTATAAGTGTGGTGCGCTAAACACCCAAAAATAAGATTCTACCCAACGCTATTTTGCATACCCCCTGGGACCATGAACCGTTATCTGATACTAAGTTTGTCACAACCCAAACTAGGGCCTGGTCGTGATGGACATCCCAAACCATAAAGGCCCGGACGTCCTACTCTATCTGATCTGGTAATCATGCATAAAATTCATATCATAAAAGAAATACGAAAATATAATCTTATATGGAAACATGGTCATTAACCCTGGGTATCAAGACATAAGAAAGAAAACTACAATTCAAAACATCTGAATAAGATCTGACTCAGTCTGCAAAATCTCTACTATATCTCAAAACAGTTCTGAACACTAGGACAAGGCCTCCAGTAGACCAAACTAATGGAATAACATAATCTGAAATAACAGGCCTTCTGGAACAAATAAGGCTCACCACTGAACAAATCACTTCTCTCTGGAATACTTTATTAATTAGATGGACCCTTGGACTGAGCATCCAAACCTGTGAGGTAGGGGGTCAATACAAATGTACTGGTACGCAGAGCAGAGCCAAAATATATTTTTATATTCAACATATATGAGAGCAATTTAAAATAGTTCATAAACATATCAGATAGTAAGAAATATCATGGGAATTATTGAAAGACTCTATAAAATCATCTGAACTCTAAGACACTCTAAGTTTTACTTCTGTAATAGGTGGTATACCCTACAACTTTGAAATTCCATAGGCTATATGGAATTTTCCATTGACTCGGTGGGGAAGCCCCAACCTCAAGTGTGCAACAAGGGTTGGAGTCTCTTTCTCTGCTATGCCACATAGCCATTACCAGTGTAAAAATAATATATCCGGATCGGCAAATCACAATTTTAGGCTAAGAGTTACTTGAACTCAAGCCTTTTTCAGGTAACCACCTAACCCTCTTTAAGCCCAATTTTAACTCTTTAAAACATGCATTCTCTGAAAACACATTCTGAAAACATACTCTATTATGGCATACATACTTATGGTATCGTCATACCATTGACTTGCAAGTCACATCTTTGAGCCATTATTAGCATATTACAATGTCTATTTTCAGAACATAAATTTGGGACCGATATATCAATAAATCATTTCAAAGAATTCTTTCTCTAAAACTCATGTAAACACATGTATGAAACTCTCTTTGTCGAACTTTCAATGATGAAAGGTGGTTATGTCAAAGCTACTAATCTCATACAAATATTTCTCTTTTAATAAAATATATTTACATCAAGAAACTCCCTCTGTTAAATCTCTAAATCATGCTCAAAATACTATGGAACTTGAGTAAACTATTTTCAAGCCATAAATCATGCATTTCAAATCCTTCACATTAAGATCATAAACTCAAAGTCATCACAAGAGAGGGATATCATAAGTTGTGCTCTCAAAAAATCTTCAGATCTAAATATGCATACATATTCATATACATATAAATCAATTTAAGGGGGAAAGGCCTAAAGACCAAATCAACAATACAATTAAACATTCATAATGTTTAATAAAATCATGTATTTCAAAACCCTTTTCTAAATTCATGCTTGATAATCTTTAAATCATGTTCTAGTGTTTACAAGCCCATGTAGTTCTTAGGATAAACTAAACATACCTTAATTTAGAAATTTAAAAATCTTCAATCAATCTTGAAAAAACACTATTAAATATTGAGTTATTTGGGTTTTCTTGTTTGAAACCCTAAGGAGTGTTCTTGATGGTTTTTGATGAAAATGTCAATAATGAGGTCATTTGGGATTAAATCCTGTGATTAGGCTGATAAGGGGGTGGAAAATACCAGTATACCCTTAATGAGACAGACTAAAAATATAACTAGGAGCCCGATTTCATGGGCCACCGCAACATGCCACAATCGTTGTGGCTCACTAGAAGTTTTTGAGTGGGATTCTTATTGTCACTTCAATGCAGAGCCATCACATTGTCCCATTGATTAAGACCTAGAACTTCAGAGTGACGTACCACAATCGCGCTATGGTACTGGAATTTGCCAATTTCTAAATAGACCCCTCCAGGACGCGTCAAGCACCAAAATAATGGTGTTTTATGACTAGAACTTAAATTAGCCATAACTTCTTGCCCGGGTATGGGATTTGGGTGAATATTATATTGACGAAAAGCTTATTAATTTTTTCACATGATAAAAAGTCAAAATTAAGTAAATTATATATGGTTTAAACTTTACTCACTTTGGAAGTCAAAAATGAGACTAAGTTTCTTTGACACAATTCTAGACATTTAACTCTACGAGTATATTACCACGAGTTAACGCATGGACGATTTTTGCTTACACATCCCCAGATATATTGGACCTTTTAAGATCCATCAGATAGTTCGAGATATGGCGAATGAGTTAGAATTACCCCTAAAATTTTTTGCTATTCATCCAGTTTTCCATGTTTCTATGCTGCGATGTTACGTACTCGATGATTCATATTTTTTTTTGTTGGAATCGATTCAGTAGGATGCAAGTTTGACTTTTATAGAGGAGTCGATGTTCATATTATCCAAGGATGTCACTAGGTTGAGATCTAGGGAGATTCTTATAATTCACATTCAGTGGAGACGCCGACTAGTAGAGAAGGTTACTTAAGTGATCGAGAGTGAGATGCCAACACAGTATCCTTACCTATTTAAGTTTGGTACATCCTCTCCATTTAAATTTGTCGAATGAAAGTTCTTTTAGTAGGGGATTTATAATGACTCTCTAGGTTATTTTCTTCATTTCCATATATTTTCATCATTTAAAGCTTTCCTATAGCTACCCTAAGTCATTGGTGACTTGCTGGAGCTGATAGTTTAGTTACTGGGCAGTTCATTTGGTTTCTAGAGATAATACCTTATTTTAAAGTCTACACTAGTAAAAATTGCCTAATGAATATAAAAATTACTTTAACAACTTCGTCTGCCAATTCTAATAGTTCCATGAACTCTAAAACATCAATATTAGGCTAAGGGGGCCTTTGGTTTAGGTCTCTAGACCTTTAGACTCTATTTGGGCTATTGGTCAAAATTGGATAAAAGTGACCCTAAGGTGTAGGGCCCACCTTTTTAAAAACAACTTCAGATGAAAATTTTGATGGCTCCTTGAGTCCATAATGCTGAATTTAACTTGGTAGCACACTTCATTTGTGTTCATAGGATTCCGAATGAATCTTGATGGGTTGATGGAAAGTTGAGATTTATTTTTAAGTTCGAGCTGATGCAACTCATTTGGTGTATCTTCTCAAGTGGACTTTTGTCCCTTTAGCGGCCAATAAGTCGCTTTAGTTTCTATGGCCTCCACTCGGGTCTCTTAAGCAGAGGTTTTTTTGCTAAAAGAAATGCCACTTAGCAACATCATGTCCAATTTTGGGGAAGTCAAGGCCTAGCAAGGTATCAATCTAGTGGTATATTCCACTTTAACAGTGACCGTCTAAGATGCCAAGTGGTTTCTTAAGCAGCATCTAGAGGGAAAAAGTATCAAGAGATAAAATACCTAGAGAGTGTGGAATATTGTAAGACTAATCATTGCCAAATCGTGGGGTGTTTGTGAGCTCGAAATAGTCATTTCCTCATCAAAATCCTTGTAAGTTTCATTGATTCTTAGTTAAATTCTTCCATTTTGACCCAAATCTCAAGATTATTATTGGGTTGATTTTAGTGTCGTTTAATCTTGGAATTTATTTATTCTAAAGAGTAAATAATCCATGAGCATAGAGGGATGTGTTGATGATTTTAAATTGCGATTCCATAAGCAAACCCAACATGGGATTTTCACTTGATTTTTGACCCAAAGCATAAAAATGCAATAAGCATACCATGGTTCTCATATTAATCTTTAGATTACTATTTTGATAGTGAGGCATCGAGAGGAAGCTTCTCAAAAGAGGAAATCGCTAACTTAGTAGACTTTATCATGCTTTCTTAAGCGTTCATGTAGACTAGGCTTACCTTTCTCTTAGATTAGGATAAATTATAGTATTGATATACTGTTCTACTAGTTTTAGGTTGGGAAATAGTCCTTAAAGGTATATTTTGTGTGACTTAGACCTTTTACCCGATTAAGGAAGTATCATCGATGGTCATATATATATGCAAATATATATATTATTAGTTTATTTTGAAAATATTTTACACAATCTTGCTATCGACTATTGTTGTCTACTATTTATATAGTATTTATGTAGGTGGTGGCCAATTCAACTCAATTTCCCCTATTTATTTAAATCCTAGCCTAATTTTAATTTATTTGTGTCAATTTTAGCCTAGATTGAGTCCAATTTGACTCAATTTCAAGAAGTCCAATTCAATTTTTATTTAACCCAATTCCATGATCAAAATTTCACCCATGATTTGAGAAAGGTGATCTTTACTGTGACCACTTCTTAAGTTGGAGAAGTGGGTACTTGTTGCTATGATGGATATTGGATTGACCAGTGTCCGACTAAGGTTTTATTTCTCTAAGTTGCTAGAGTTTTTCCTAATACTTGTATGGTATACAAACGTGGTGAGTTCTTAGGTATTATTTGGTAGTTCATGTTCTCTAAATGACATGGAGTTGATTGCATGTGCTTTCAGCTGGTGATTTATCCTTTATTATGATTTTTTTCTTTAGCTATATTTTTGTTCTGGCTCTAGCATGACCCAGTAAGGATGTGTCTGATGGGATAGTATGGTCGATTTGGGTATTTGGCCTTAGTTTAGACTTGTGGTCTTATTTTGGATTGGACTTCTTTGAATAGTGACTTGAGTGTTATGAGAGATTTGGAGTATGGATGCTTACCCATTTGTAGAGTTTTTTTTGATAGTTGAGATCAAGCGGTTCAACTTTGTTTTTGAGATTCTAGTTTAATGATGTAAAGCTTAAGTGCATCCTTTATTTTATTATCTAAGTTGGGGTTCCATCTATAGGTTAGCTAAGCCTACTCCCTATCTACTTATTTTATCTTCTCCAGTTCAGATATATTGTGGTTGGTAGGTGTTCAGATGGTAGTCCATTGGCACGGTGCTGGTTCTTTTAACCTTGACTTTAGTTTTAATTTTCACTAGGATTTTGGATGATCTACTCATCCGGAGCATTATACTCAAGTAGGATTCAACATGTGTTCATCCTCAATTAATGGGACATCTTAAAGTGGATCATTTAGATGTGAGTAGTTATGCTTTGGATTCTTGAATATCAGTTTTAAGAGTCACTCAAACTAGTTGTAGCATTGGTGTAGAATGTAGACTTTCACCATCTCGATCAGTAAGCTCAGGTAGTCCCTTGTGGGTTTATTCTCATGTTTTTTAATATGGACCTTCCATGGATCCCGCTTAAGATGTTTGAGGTTAGTTTGATGGGGTTTTATGGGTAGGACTCAGGTAACTTTCTTCTTGATGTGGAGTAGATAAAAGGTTTGCAAAGGCAAAAGAAGGATATATTTTGGTGTTTGAGTTGGTTTCATGAGTCATGGCTTGGATTGTCTTACGTTTGGATGAGTTCTTGCTTAGTTGTACTGGTGTCAATGAGTGAGAGTTCAATTTTGTGTGCAGAGGCCTTTCTTGGTTCAATTCAAGGGAAATTGGTGGTTGAGGTTGAGTTTTGGTTGTTTGAGAAGTGAAGTGTGGAAGTTGGATAAAAAGGAATACCTATGGCTAAATCCCTGGTAAGTGTTGTCTCTTCTTAGAGGTTATTTAAGGAGTCTTGCATGGAGCATAGAGGCCAAGTTCCTCATCCATTTGAGATTTTGTGCTTCCTATATTCATTGATTTTTTTGAATGAAAGTCTTTTGACTTGTGGATATTGTAATGACCCTCTAGGTTAATTTCTCGATTTGCATGCATTTTTCGTAAATTGAGTCTTCACGGAATGGCTACAGGTCATTTATTACTTTCCTGAATTATTGATTTGGTTATTGGATAGTTCTTTTGGCTTTTAGGCTCATTTACCTTTTTTGAGGGTTTGCTCTTTAAGATTTGGTCTTAGACCAAAACTCATAGTAGATGATGTTGGATAAGAAATTCGACAACACCATCTGCTTTAGAACATTGATTTTAGGTTAGGGTAACCCTTGGTTCAGGTCTAGAGTCTTCATGACTCCTTTCAGTATATTGGGTGAAATATACGAAAAATAAAACTGTAGGTGCGGCTCCCATATTTAGTCAAAATATCTCAAATGAATGTTTTGATGGTTCCATTAAATCCCGAACATTAAATTTTGTATGGTAGCATAGTTCATTAGGTCACTAATTTGTGAGCTCAAAGAGAGGAAAAAGTGGAGAATCATCCATTGTAACTAAGCTAAGCTATCCTAACACTTCTTGGTCAATTCCCATTAATTTTTCCTACAATTTCCATCCTAATTCATGGCATTCTCAGATTTATGTCTTAGAATTCCTAAATCTTAAGGGTTGATTTGAGACCTAATTTGCGCTCTATTTATGCTCAACTTTTGAGCACACATTCCTTGTCCTTTGAGGGACTTTGTGATGAGTTCAATTTTATTTTCTGCTTGCGGGCCCTATGGGCCCATTCTTGACCAAAATTTTGACCCAACCTTTAATATTGCAATATGGGTCTCATTTTACTTCTAAAAATATGTAGATTACTATTTTTATGGTGTGACTGTATTTTATAATCATGGAGTAAAGGAGAATGATTTGTGGGCGATTTAAGGATTTGCAATTTGGCACCAATGTTGGATTTTGTCTACTCCTCATTATGTCATACTTTATTATATATGTTTCATGTTATATAGGGAAGTTAGCATGTAACATTAGGTATAACACCATGACTTAGCCTAATTTATGAGTTAGAGAGATAGAATGGTTAATCAATCCTTAAGATGAAATACATATTATTCTTCTAGTACCCTCTTACCCTAGGTTGCTAGCATGTTAGACATGTTTGATGCTAATAATCCTTTAGTATGAGGTTTATTACTTGACTCGGTGGATTATGATGGTGTCCCAAATTATGATATAATTATGTAGGTTGTATATTATTAGATGCAAGATTGTAATTATGATATTGGTTGGGTCTCAGGAGATTGATGTATCATTTTCAAGTATGTGGTCATATTCGATGGACATTTAAATGCTTATAATTGTATTTTTGGATACTGGTAATGGCATTGCATAGATTTGGTACATTTATGCTCACAAAATGCTACGGTTCCAGCTAAAACATGGTTTTAGTATTGTTTTTCTAAAAAGGGATTTATTCTTACTATTCACTTTTAAAACGGATCCTTTCATAATGGGAATCTTACCACCTTAATGAATGATTATGAGCCTTTGAGACTAAAAATGATATTTTAGTGATTTTACTAAGTTAGATTCGAGTTTATATTTTTATTAATGTTTACTTCAGTCATGAGAGATTTTGACCCTTCCTAAATTTTTATGATTATTTTGTCCCAGAGTTTTTCTCAAGCAATAGATTTAAACACTTTTCCTCTTTTACCATGGTTCTAATTCGTGCATTTCTATATATATTTTTATATATATACATAAATCTCCCTAGTACTGGATGAAGTAGATTAATGATGAAGATGATGATATTTGAAAATCTTGTACTAGGACTAAGTCGGTATATATGGGTACTCCCAAACCCCTAAGGGGCCCCATCGTCTATTAGCCATCGCATTGGAGAAAAGAGGTCTCCGTAGGTCCTACCATTCTAAGTTGTCGAATTGGAGGAAGGTGTATATACTAGGTTACATTATGGCACTTGGATCAGTTAAGTTAGTACAGATTTACTGTGCATTCATTCTTTATGCGCATTGCCTGTCAGTAGTATGTTGGTTGGCTTTTATATCTATTAGTTTTATGAGGGGTTGCATAGATATGGGTTATCAGTGTTCCTTGTTGTGTGTTGTGCACTGATTGAGCCTTCCGAGTTATGGGTCACGGTTTAGGTATTTTTTGTCTAGACAAGCTGATTAGTTATTTATTATTATCATGGTTGGTTTGTGATAGGTTGATTATGAACTAATTAAGATATTCGAGGTATAATTCTGATTCCTTTCCCTTATGGGTATTTTATTATGGTTAACTATCTTATTATTAGATGTTTGCATAAGGGCCCCAAATTATGTTGCACTAGCTCCTACTATGATTAGGAGGCCTTATGATGCTAGTATGACTACTTTAGGTTGTACCTTTGAGTTGGCCTTGTTTATGTATATACATACATATATAAATACATACATATATATATATATATATAGTTATAGTATTAGCATATGTCCCTCCCTTATTTCATTTATTCATATTGTATATCCACTCTTTGTCCTTGTATACTTCTATATATCCTTCTTTTACACTTATTATTATGTTAGTTTCCTTGATATTTGGGTGTAGTTTACATTCCTGCTTGCAAGTTATTTATATTTGTATTATCTTTTGAGCTTAGTTGACAGTTGCCTACTGAGTTTCATATGTTGGTATTAATACTACACTTCTACAGCCTACAGATCATAGAACAGGTTCTCGCCAAAGTTGTGTGCTTCATGCAGAGAATCTATAGATTAGAGAATTAGGGGGACTTAACACCCCTATTTTCTATAATCGGAACGTCACACGGTGCTTATGATCCCGAAGGACTACAAGCTAACCCTCTTCTAATATTTGTACTTGGTCACTGCATAATATTATAAAATACATGTGGAAAACTGGCGGAAACTTACCATATACAACTGTCCGAAAAGCCTCTAACTGTCTGAACTGTAGAGTTGATGGGACATGTCCCCAACTAACTCTGTCTAATAAAATAAACTAAATATAATAATATGCTGAAATAATAATCCATCCTTGGAATATAAGGACTCACTGCTGGGTACTGAACTGCTACTGCTGATCTGGAACTCGTGTCTCTAAATCTATGGTGTCAAATAATATTACAACACCATAGCGCAAATGCGTCAGTATGTTGGAATGTACTGAGTATGCAAATGAGGTAAGGCTAAATGCAAGGGCTTATGCATGAACATAACTTAATTGAATAATATGCAAGAGCTGGATTAGCATACATAAAGAATCTGTAATTACTGAACACACTGTGCATACTGTCATTGAGCATACTCAGACTAACTCTGGTACTAATACTGATTATACTGAAATTCTGAAATTTCTAAACATATTGAGATTATGAGTATCTGAAGCTTCTGAAACTGATAGCAACCCTATCTAACAGGTTGTCTCTGAATCTACTAATAATAAGAATGATTGTCTAAATCTGAGATCAACCGTATCTAGCAGATAGTCTCTGAATCTGAGCATAATAATACTACTTGATGACTAATTTTGAGATCGGCCTATCTAGCAGCGGATCTTTGAATTTGCAAATAATCATACTTGGTGGCCTGTATCAAACAGCCTTGAATTCTATACACTGAACTGAGCTCTTTCTTGAAGTTTAAGACAGATTCTGAAAGTGAGACTGTAGGAAGTAGTTATCTAACCGACATGCCCCACTTAGCTAAGTTGGGGTCCAACCTGTGCCCCAGTTGGAAGGGTGTCAGTACCGTACCACTGGTAAAGATAATTTTATGTGACCCTCATCTATCAGGTACTCAAACGATAATGGTGGATCCCTCATCTAACAGTTTAAGCCACCTCGTCTACCGTCAACTAGCAGGTATAATGTCTCAATCTACGCTGGCGACGTAGTTCTAGAGTGCAAGGATTGCTTCCAAGAATCACACCCTCTACTAGTAGGTAAGTTCCTATCCTTGAGCTTACTTGGTGCTGAATTCTACTCCTAATTGAAACACACTGAACTGATTCTTAACGAAACTTAGATTAAGCTAAATCTTTCTACTGATCGTATTACTAACTGGACTAGATTAGTTTACTTGGTTCCGTATCTGATGGAATACTACTGAATTCTACTTTCTGTCTAAGTGCTACAGATTTTTGTATGTTACTGAGCTTTACTGAAGCCTTGAATGAATACTGAATACTGCTGAGATCTGAACTGAGTACTGAGCTTGATTAGACTGAACAGTGAGATTACCGAGCTTTCTTACTGTTCTGTGACTGACTGAATACTACTGATCATAGCACGACTGAGATTATCTTGAGACTGATCCAGCTCTAGGCACATAACTATATTTTTCAGGTACAAGTACCCCCAGGACTCGATGGAAGGAAACTGACAGGACTTGACTCTTGAATATATGACCAACATCACATCAACGTCATCACAATAGTCTATCATTCGCAATATGATCAAGGATATATAACTTCAAGCACTTGGGAATATTTAACATGTAAATTTTTGAATAAAGACATGCTATCGTCTCATGAATTATTCAACAAGGAAATCGACATCGTAGTAATAGATTCAACATATACTCAATAAAACATCACTTTAAACACTTGGAAATACTAATATGTATTTGCATAGGGAATACATGTCAATATTTCATAATTTATCCCATGAAATCTTGCAATAAACATATATCATGCTTTCAAGTATATACCATTAAGGATTTCATGCTAACATGTTACCATCCATTCACTTAAGATTTTTAACAAACACTTGGCATGCTTAGCTTATACATAGCTTGGAAATTTCTTGTCAACATATTATAATGACTCTATTTTCTTCACATGAGCACTTTATCAAACACTTGAATGGCATGAACTAGTACACATGTTTACATGATATAATTTATCTTGTTTAATTCACACAAATATTTATCAAATACATGGAAGGCATAGTATTTAATTATGATACTAATGAATACTTAATATCACAATTCCAACACCAAGTTCACCATCTCAAAGCTCTAATATGAGTTCACATAGTACTGCATATACAATAATTATTAATTTCACATAAATCATAAACTTAGTCAAGGGTTATAAATCAAATCAACAATATAATCATGAATACACTTAAATCCACTCATGGATTCTTCATCCAACTTGTAGTAACATAAATCATACCACAACTAATTAATTTTCATGAATCTTGAGGTAAATCATGGAATTAAACTCAATCTTACATCATAATTAATGTCTAACTTAGATCCAATATAAAATCTATGAAATCAACTAATCTTGAAGAATTTATCATAAACATCATCGATTTTATACTTAACATACTACAATGGTACAATTTTCTTCATATAGGAATTTTATCAAACATGTAGGGAGCATGCTTTAGTTATTCAACAATTATTACTTTTAAATATTATGACTCCATCAAACATGCTTTGGGTTAAAGGAGCCCAAAAATCAACACTTGCATACCTCAAGTTTATGAATCCGGATGAACTCTTGATTCTGGAACTCTCTACGTAAGATTGAGAGGTGCTCCTTGTAGCTCTCGCAATGGCGATTCCGAATCTCAAATTATTTTCAAGTTCCTACGGTTGAATTTTGAGGGATCTTGATTTTTATTTTGGAGTTGAGGGTGTTTGTTCTTGAGAGACGCTGCCAAAAGGGAGTATATTTTGCTGCTAAATGACTCAAATCCCATGTGGGTATATATAGGGGTGGAAGATGACCAAAATGCCCTTAAGAAAAGAGAGAAAGACGCAGCTGTCCCTCTGTTGCTGGTTTGTTAGGCTGAAGTAAATTGATCATAACTTTTTACTCCAATGTTCAAATTGGATGAAACCAATTGCATTGGAAATAAGACTCACAGAGCTTTCATTTGATATATAGCAGATCTCCCAGTTAAATATATTCTAGAAGTTATGATAGTTAAAAGTTGACCCTGAAATGCTGGAAACTGGGTGCCTCACCAGCGTATTTTGCTACTGGTTTGGCACACAAAACGTGTCCTTACACTATTCCAAAAATTCCAAAACTCACCCGAGATGTACTAAGACCTTGCCCCATTGCAACGTAACTTGAAAATAAAAAAACGGATGTCAAAAAGGTCGTTAAATAAACACCCGAAGATCGGAGGTCTAAATGAGATTGTTTCAACACTTAGCCAAAATTTTTTTTAGTGCTAAGCTTCTCTTGGCAAGATTAAAAGTCTTTAACGACTTGGAAAAACTTATGGGGTATTACATTATCTCCCCCTTGGGAACATTCTTCCTAGAATGTCGTTGACTAAGCTAAGAGTACTGATCAACTGAGCTTACTTAAGGGAAGAGAATATCTAAAACATAATTCTGTGACTGGAACTGCTGATATACTGAGTTCTTACATTGAACATGTATATTTGATGCATGGAATACACATCTGAAGCTACTTAAAAGCTAAATTCTCATAATAGACATACACATCTGAGGCATGAATGCATGACTGAGTTGTTCTTGTGAATGCATGACGTACTATGCAATGATAACTGATGCAAAGCTTGTAATGAAAATCTGAGCATGAAACCGAATGGGTTTAAAGAATTGATAACTTTAGGGAGTTATAAAGCATCTCCCCTTTCGCTTCAAGCCATTACCATAAATCTGTGAACACTTTACTACTCTCTAAACTGAACTGTAATCAATCTACTCTAGAGTATAGGATACAACGATGCACAATTATATGTATGAAGGATAAACTCATCTTGAAAACTGTACCTGGAAGTATAAACTCGCAACTAATGCTATCTCTTAGAATACAACTCTTTAACTTCCTTTAACTTCTACAATCATCTTCACACTTTCATCACATGCTTGTCTTACTAAACACATTATCTGCTTCCATTTCTTTATATGCTACTAACACCACATTCACACCTTAATACTTAGTTTGAGTCCACAAACTTAAATTCTTCAAAGATTCAAGCTTAGTTTCTAAAGCATAACATGAATATCCACATATATTTAACAACCATGCTACTCTTATCCTAGCCTTCAAACATCACATCTCTTACACTTATATTTTCTCCACACCATGAGAATTACCGCTATATCTCCATCAATAACACATAAAATCTTTGGGTTACTATACTTAGATTCTTTCATACATTGTTTCAAGCCTACTGTTTCACTTCTTATACAACTAACCCCATGAAACATACTCTGCTCAAATTTAGAGAACACCATTCCAAAACAATCTCTCGGGGTCTATCTAAGAAAGTTCTATATAAAAGATTTTGGGCTTCAGTTCTTCTGTTACCTAAGTAAGGTAAAGCTGACATGAGTAGATCATGAAAAGAGTCTACATAAGTCTCTTAGAGAACTTTTCTACAGCATGATCTGAGACATAAAAGAAGGAAAACTTTTTCTAAAACATCTTATAGCCTCCTATACATAAATGTGGCGCGCAATACATCCATGTAAAAGACTCTACTAGATACGGCTTTTCAGACTCCTAGGACACCTATTTAACCTTAGGCTCAGATACCAAGTTTGTAACGCCCTGATTTTCTATAACTGGAATGTCACACGGTGCTTATGATCCCGAAGGACCACAAGTTAACCCTCTTTTGATATCTGTACCTGTTCACTGCATAATATTATAAAATACATATGGAAAACTGGCGGAAACTTTCCCTAAGGTTCCAAATATCTAAAATACATAAATTTGTAAACTGAATACTTATACAAATGTCTGAAAAACCTCTAACTGTCTGAACTGTGGAGTTGATGGGACATGTCCCTAACTAATTCCGTCTAATAAAATAAACTAAATATAATAATGTTCTGAAATAATAATCCATCCTCAAAATATGAGGACTCACTGCTGGGTACTGAACTGTTACTGTTGATGTGGAACTCATTTCTCTGAATCTATGGTGTCAAATTAAATTACAACACCATAGCGCAAATGCGTAAGTACATTGGAATGTACTGAGTATGCAAATGAGGTAAGGCTAAATACAAAGGCTTATGCATGAACATGACTTAATTGAATAATATGCAAGAGCTGGATTAGAACATAAAGAATCTATAATTACTGAACATATGCGCATACTGTCACTGAGCATACTCGGACTAACTCTGGTAACTAATACTAATTATACTAAAATTCTGAAATTTCTACATATACTGAGATTACGAGTATCTGAAGCTTCTGAAACTAAGAGCAACCCTATCTAACAGGTGGTCTCTGAATCTACTAATAATAAGAATAATTGACTGAATTTGTGGATAATAATACTACTTGAAAACTAATTTTGAGATAGGCCTATCTAGCAGCGGATCTTTGAATTTGCATATAATCATACTTCGTGGCTTGTATCTAACAACCTTGAATTCTATATACTGAAATGAGCTCTTTCTTGAAGTCTGGGACTGATTCTGAAACTAAGACTGTGGGAAGTAGTCATCTAACCGACATTCCCTGCCTAGCTAAGTCGGGGTCCAACCTGTGCCTCAGTTGGAAGGGTGTCAGTACCGCGCCACTGGTAAAGATAATTTTATGTGACCCTCATCTATCAGGTAGTCAAACGAGAATGGTAGAGCCCTCATCTAATAGGTCTATCTACCTCATCTACCCTCAACTATTAGGTATAATGTCTTAACCTACGCTGGTGATGTAGTTCTGGAATGCAATGACTGCTTCAAAGAATTACACCCTCTACTAGTAGGTGAGTTCCCATCCTTGAGCTCACTTGGTGATAAATTCTACTCCCAAATGAAAGACACTGAACGGATTCTTAACGGAACTTAGACTGAGCTGAATCTTGCTACTGATCGTATCACTTTACTGCTCTGGATGATTTTACTTGGTTCCGTATCTGATGGAATACTACTGAATTCTATTCTGTCTAAGTGCTATAGATATTTGTATATTACTGAGCTTTACTGAAGCCTTGATTTAATACTGAATACTGCTGAGATCTGAACTGAGTACTGAGCTTGATTAGACTGAACACTGAGATTACTAAGTTTTCTTACTATTCTATCACTAATTGAATTCTACTGATCATAACACGACTGAGATTATCTTGAGACTGACTCGGCACTAGGTACACAGCTATATTTTTTGGGTACAAGTACCCCCAGGACTCGATAGAAGGAAACTGACAAGACTCGACTCTTGAATATATGACCAATATCAAATCAACGTCATCACAACAGTCTATCATTTGTAATATGATCAAGGATGTATAACTTCAAGCACTTAGGAATATTTAACATGTAAATTTTTTTATAAAGACATGCTATCGTCTCATGAATTATTCAACAAGGAAATCCACATCATAGTAATAGATTCACCATATACTCAATAAAACATCACTTTAAACACTTGGAAATACTAATATGTATTTGCATAGGGAATACATGCCAATATTTCATAGTTTATCCCATGAAATCTTGCAATAAATAAATATCATGCTTTCAAGTTTATTCAATTAAGGATTTCATGCTAACATGTTACCATCCATTCACTAAAGCTTTTTAACAAACACTTAGCATGCTTAGCTTATACATAGCTTGGGAATTTTTTGTCAACATATTATAATGACTCTGTTTTCTTCACATGAGCACTTTGTCAAACACTTGAATGGCATGAACTAGTACACATGTTTACATGATATAATTTATCTTGTTTAATTGACACAACCATTCATCAAATACTTGGAGGCATAGTATTTAATCATAACACTAATAAATACTTAATATCACAATTCCAACACCAAGTTCACCATCTCAAAGCTCTAATATGAGTTCACATAGTACTACATATATAATAATTATTAATTTCACATAAATCATACACATAGTCATGGTTTATAAATCAAATCAACAATATAATCATGAATACACTTAAATCCACTCATGGATTCTTCATCCAACTTGTAGTTACATAAATCATACCACAACTAATTAATTTTCATGAATCTTGAGATAAATCATGAAATTAAACTCAATCTTAAATCATAATTAATGTCTAACTAGATGCAATATGAAATCTATGAAATTAGCTAATCTTGAAGGATTTATCATAAACATCATGGATTTTATACTTAACATACTACAGTGGTACTATTTTCTTCATATAGGCATTTTATCAAACATGTAGGGAGCATACTTTAGTTATTCAACAATTATTACTTATAAATATTATGATTCCATCAACCAATTCATCACCCAAAGATTTCAACATACATGGAAAATATAATTAGTTCCAATGTCATTTAGCATATAACAACATCACGCTTTACTCATCTTAGCCTTACAACAATTTATCACACCGAATAACATAATTACATAATTTTACATGCTTCTAAAAAAATGACTTTATCAGGAACACAATAAAATCAACACATACTAGGGTCTGAACTTGATTTTTTATCATCACAACATAAATTTTACTTCAACAACACAAATTTCATACCACTTAAATCATAAAACTCATAAAAATAAAATCTTTAAATTTAGGAAAAACGATTCTTGAGCTTCTTGGGTGGAAGGAACCCAAAAATCAATACTTGCATACCTCAAGTTTATGAATCCGGATGAACTCTTGATTCCGGAACTCTATATGTGAGATTGATAGGTGCTCCTTGTAGCTCTCGCAATGGGGATTCCGAATCTCAAATTATTTTTAAGTTCCTACGGTTGAATTTTGAGGGATCTTGATTTTTATTTTGGAATTGAGGGTGTTTGTTCTTAAGAGACTTTGCCAAAAGGGAGTATATTTTACTGGTAAATGACTCAAATCCCATGTTTATGGGTATATATAGGGGTGGAAGATGACCAAAATGCCCTTAATAAAAGAGAGAAAGACGTAGTTGTTCCTCTTTTACTGGTTTGATAGGTTTAAGTAAATTGATCATAACTTTTTACTCTAATGATAAAATTGGATAAAATCAATTGCATTGGAAATAAGACTCACACAACTTTCATTTAATATATAGCAGCTCTCCCATTTCAATATATACCGGAATTTACGATTATTACAAGTTGACCCTTAAATGTTGGAAACTGGGCGCCTCACCAGCTCCTTTTGCTACTGGTTTGGCACACCAAACGTGCCCTTATTCTACTCTAAAAATTCCAAAACTCACCCGAGATGTACTAAGACCTTGGTCCATCATAACACAACTTGAAAATCAAAAATCGAATATCGAGAAGGTCATCAAATAAATATCCGAAGATCGGAGGTCTAAATGAGAATGTTTCAACAATTAGCCAATTTTTTTTTTGAGTGCTAAGCTTCTCTTGGCATGATTAAAAGGCTTTAACGACTTGGAAAAACTTATGGGGTATTATAGGTGAGTTCCTAGAGTTCAGAGTATTACTGTTCTTTTTCTTATATATTAGACTGATCTATATGTTATATTCAATGATTCAAGTCATCTATCCCTTTGATATTACCATGCTTATGAATATTCGACCCTAGAATAATTCTCCTCAGCTCATTATTGCACAATGCATACAACTTACTACCTTTGTAACTCAAGTATATTCATCTAAAATAGCTAAATGATATCATGGTTACGCATATTATCCACAAATAATTCCCTTCTGCACACATAAACCATTGTATCATTAAAGTAACAAATAATAAATCAAGAATATAGTTTTTTGGGATTAAAGCAAGTTTGTATTTTTTATCCACCTCAACTCCATGTCCGCAGGACTAGATATGCTTTCTCTAACCAATTCTACATGGTGAAAATATGAAGTAACACATTATTCTACTCATTAAACCTAGCCTACCTAGAGACCATGCTTTTGAAAGAAGCAAGCTGCAATAAGGATGCTCTTTCCTTTACTTCATACCTTGGAATAATCAATCATCTAAAAGTGAGGCAATAATAAAAGTAGTTAAACAATTACTCTTAAAAAAATATTGGGGATTCAAACCCACTAATTCTACCATTAGTTAAAGGTTCATATCATTATCCAAGGTCAATTAATTATTAACTAGTTATTTCAAGCTCAACTCATCTCTATTAATATATTTTTTATGCTAAAGATCTCACCTTTATGGAATTCAAGGATCCTAACCATTAAAATTCATTATCTAGATTACCAAATTAATATTATGAATCTATAATTAATAATCTTGAGTAAGCTCTAAATGATATTTAGAAAACCCATAAGTTTCCCCGAAAAAAATTCACCATTAAAGGTCTTTCTAATGATTTTAAGATGATATTGGATTAAAAGACAATGAAGATGATGGAAGAACTTACCTCAATGAAGAAATTTTACCCTAAACCATGGAAAATCACCTCTTTGGGGTTGGGAAATATTTTTTTTGTATTTTGGTCTTGAAATTCAGCTCAAACTGATTTAAATACCATTAGAATTCTCGCTACAATGAAATCCCTATTTCAGCCAAGACAATATTTTGTAAAATGTTCATAACTTCTTACTTAGAACTGGATTAACCAATAGTTTGTTATGTTAGATAGTGGAATCAAATATATTTTATTGGATGGGTATTGGGCCGCCTAACTCCTTATATTCTAGGTGATATGATTATTTGAAATTTGTTCTAGTAGAAACCCATATCAAAACTCTGTTGGAAAGAAAGTTTTAAACCTAACTTTGTGCTAGCAAAATTGTACGAAATTAATTCATAACTTCCAAACTAAATGATTGATTTATTATTCTTGAATTACTAAATTCATCAGTCTCGAGTCTATCTAGACAAATTTGAAGGTTTAAACCTTAATCGAAAAGCTTGAGATGATACAAAGAACAAAAGGATGGCTATTTTGTAATCAAGTTAATATTTAGGAATATAATTATGACTTTTCATGAATTTATCATGGATAATTTAGTAACACAAAGTAGATCATTATAACCAGATACCAATTTACCATTCGTTCATCCTTGAATGGGCTTTTGGTGTAGAGAAGCACGAGGTATAAATTAAAGAGATATTACTAACATAGTTGCTTATATTATGCCCTGTTTCACTCACTTGATATCATCATCAACGAACCTACACTCTATACTTAATTCATCTATCAAGTATTGTCAAAACACAAAGATGTGGTGCTAAACATTTATGCACAAATCACTTATTCTCCTTACAGTTTTCTAAGTCGCAAACTTGAGATTTACTTATCAAAGAATGATAAAAATGGTTAAAAGATTCACATTGTAGAAGAAAAATACCCAAAATCACCTATTTTCACCTTACTTTTGTTCTTTCTTCACATAATAGAAGGATAGGGAATGAATTTTTAAAATCAATTTTAAAACGAAAATTAGCACTAATTATCATTATGGCAACGCCTTTACAGTGGGAAAATCTTCCACTATAGTTGATCCTTTGACCATTGAAGTGAGAATTTGATTCCCAAAATAGTAAGATCCACCTAGCTCCCAGGTACCCCTATTTTACAACCCAAATATCAAGTTCTGAACATCAAATCACAAGCCTATCTTGGAAATTACAATTATTGGACTTCTAGAGACTCAGAATCAACTATGACAAGTGCTACGGAATGCTATATAGGCATACTATTAAAATTTCAACACTAGACAAATCAAATCAAATCCACCCAACACACAGGTTCACCCTAAGACACCCTACTCATTTTTTAAAAAAGACTACTATAATGACCCTCCAGGTCATTTTTTATATTTATGCTCACTTTACCATTTAGATCTTTTTAATAACTTCTTGTTGAAACCCTTGAGGGATACAACACATAGTGAGGGGCTAGGTCTATTACAGTCAATCATAGGCAATCAAACAAAGTAGTGTAGAAAGAATAAAAAACACAAGGATTATCAGGTGGAAACCTAGGATGGAGAAAACCACGGCTTGCCTTCACAAGCTCCAATGAAATCCACTATAATCAATCTCCTGATTATAGTTAAAATTTAACCTAACTATAGGATCCTTGCGCTAGCAGTAACTCTACCACCAGCTTAACTTGGTAACTCTACCAAGGACTCCCTTTACACTAATTATCTCTAATCAGTCTTAAGCTTAGGATACTCTACCTAAGCAGCACTCTCAAGAGAAAACACTACTTTTATAACATGAATTGTTCTTTTACAAATCAACACTAAAAAATAATCACTCACTACTTAAGCAAGGTACAAAGTTAAGAACATGAGCAGTGCTTAAGCAGTCTTGAAATAGAGTTTATATTTCCTTACTTCTCTCTATTTAGAATTGGCAAAAACTAATTGTTGAAAGGCATCTCTTTCCTTTTATAGCTAGGGTGATGATTAGGGATGGAATATCATTAGACCAGTTGTCAAAGTAGTACACAATACTACCTAGAAGTTTGTTACATAAGATAACAAAATTATGCAGAAAGCACGTACCAGTTGTACATTACTTTGCATGTATAGGGACCTGGTCCCTTGTAGCTTAGTTGTTCATCATCAAAACTATATAAAGTAATTTTCCTTCTTTTCAAAGATAACAAATCAAACCATACAGTTTTAGCATTAGTCCACACTCATCACATTTAATTAGTGTTATTACCATCCAAAGATGAATGTTCTTCATATCATCTTGCTTCATCTATCGTGCAACATAGGGACCTAGTCCCTTATTGTCATTTGCTACTAAAACTTCCCCTGTCATTATGCACCTTTATTTCATTAAGTGCTTTTGCATTCATCATTCTTCCCCCTGCCAGTATGACTCTCTTAAGGTCTGAATCTAAATTTACCTTGTCTCTAGTCCCTACTACATAAAATTAATAGTATTCCCCATTTTGGCATCATTAGAAAGGATAAACAGTAAAGCAAGAGTAAAGAAAAGCATAGATTAGTTAACTCATAGCCACTGGGGGATACACTAAAATGTAGAACAACTCTAAAGAAAGATGACAAATAAGATACACAAAATAAAGATTCATTCACTCATAATAATCAGTACTAGTATAATAGGCTAAGATAATCACCATAAGATAACTTTATTAAAACCCATTATGAGAATCAGAATGTGGGACTGACATAAGGTTGATGAGGGAATGTGTATATTAGACATAGGTTAAAGAAGGATTGGGTGAATGGACTTAAATAGTACTCCATTCTTGCATCTTTAGAAATATGATCATTTATAAACTATTTAGTAAGGTCATTCACTTCAGCATTCAGTTTGGAAATTCTTGCTTGGAGTTTTTAATTTCCAAGTATAGGTTCATTAGTTACACCTAGTCTCTTAGAAGACAGTTTCTCTACAATTTTAGGACACTTAATCGACATTTTGTTCCCTTTAACTACACATATCTTCATCTCTCCCTTTGGTGTAATTACTTTCCTCTTTTCTTTTAATTAGGACTTTCTCTTTGTGGTACCAAGTCCCTTAGAGGCTTTCTTTCTTTTTACAGCTATGAAATCCTGCCTCATTTTAGAAAGGTTACAAGACTATGAATTAGAGGACCTAATAAGAAGTTTTATATGGCTTTGGTTGCTAAAGGATTAAGATATTTGATGAGGGAATATTAAATTTTATTTTCTAGAGAAAGGAGAATGAGAAGGATTAGTTTGGATTAGTGGAGTCAATGAGTAATGAGTTGAGACTCAACTAGGAAGTATCTTATTTTGGCAATTTTAAGAGGTGATCATTGTCATCAGGGAATGACATGTTTGGCTTTGATAAGGGTGAATCTTCAATTTGAAAACAAATTTACAACTTTTATAAAAGAAGGGAAAGATTAATGGCTTTTTCAAACAATAAATTTTATGATCTTTAAAGCATATTGTAGTGAAACTAACCCGTGAGATAAGACTAGATCCCTCTAATTGAGTGAATGTTATGGCTTATGGTCATTACATTTGTCCGCTTCCTAATTTGTTCCCATGGGTGTATACATGCAAGGGTATAGTACTAAGTTAGACTTAAATACACCTAACTTTTCAAGTATACCTGCCTCATAAACATAGATAATTTTTCAAAGATTCGTTATTCACAGGTTAAGTTGGGTCATTTTAAATCGTTACTTCCTTCAACCTTTTAAACCTCAGGACACCCTCTTTTTAGAACAATTTAGAGATCTACCATTGGTTCTAAGAATTAGGCAAAGGTTTTTACTACTTTAAGCTCTTTCTTTTGATATGAATTCCTTTAGGACCTAGTCCCTAATAATTCTTTCATTCGCTCACCATCATCGTCATGAAAGCAATATTCAATTTTTGAGATTTTACTATCACTGTGGATCAAATAGCTTTTCTGACAAATCAATATTTACATACACTCCCTTTACCGGTCCACAACCTTTTTTTTCACTCACTTTCTTATTGTATATCATCTTTTCTCAGTATGACACCTCCACTTAAAGTGTCTTAAGAGAGACAGAGAGCACAGTCAGATACTTTATCAATGAGCTTTGATATCTTTCAATCAATGAGCTATTCTTAATTGTATCCCCCTTCTCATGCCTATAACATAATCACTTGTCACATTTTTGAACCCACTTGAGTTTGAGTTCCCAATTGTAGGGAAATAGAGTGATCAAATCCTTTTTGGCCCATCTAGGTAGAGAGTTTCTATTGTCCTTTTGCAGAGACTCGAAACCTCTAGGATAAGCAATTTCATGCTGAATGTATTCAAAATTCCCTATTTTTACTTAATCCAGTGCTGACCTCTTTTCTTTAAATATCCATTTTTATAGTGAGTGTATAAGAGTTTGTGACATTCGCTTTTACCATCATGAGTAGCCTTTCCTTTAGAATCATTGAATTGGAGTTTTACCTTTGTAGCCTAGACTTCTACCATCATTAACACTCAGACTAGTCATGTCATAAAGGATTAGTGAGCATGTATTCCATTTAAGAGACCTGTTCAACTCTTCTTTTAGGCGGACTTGGTCCTTTTCTAATTCTTTATTTCCATGAAGTGCTTCCATGAGGTGTTTTTAGGAGAAATTCAATATTTTCTCAAAATCAACCTCAAGCCTTGAGTTTTCCCTCTTCCCTTCACCATCTACACCATTTACTTTCTTTAGATTATCCATTGGACTCGGGTTTTCAAAATTCATCCTAGTTAATAACTCTTTAGTTTAAGAAATTTTCAAAGTTAAAGCACTCATCTCGTGCTCTTGATTCTCTACTTTTTCTTCTAAGACATTCCTTTGATCATATAGTTCACATATAGAGTCTATTAGGACACTTGCAAGAATTTTTGTCTTTTTAGTTGAGTAATTATCTTGATTCATTGTGATATTAGAAAATGTTACCTTTTTTTCTTCTTCATCTTCTGAGCTGTCCATAAAGGAAAACATGGAATCATAAATAACATAATTATCTTCCTCAGCTGGAATAGAGACATCTCTAGACTTCTCATCTTTGTTAGATTTACTGGAAGAATCTCTCCATGTAGCCAAAGCTTGCTTCATAGCATACTCAGCATTTACATTTCTTATTGAATTTTTGGGGACCTGGTCCCTGTTCATTTCTTTGTCACCTCCAATTTTGAGGTACTCTTGATAATCCACTTCGAGTAATGTAAAATCCTTAATTAAGTTCTTGGGACTACCATATTTGTGACATACCTCTATACCACCTCCCCATTTGTTACTACTTGCTTTTATTTGGAACTGATCACTTATCTTCATGGCCCTAACAATCCTACACACCAAGTAACTAACATCTATATTTCCTTTGCTTAAATCATGTTTTGAGGCCTTCAAATCTATGGATATTCCTTTTTCACTTTCTTTTTCTCAATTTTTTAATGTTTCTTGAGTTCATGGTTCTTTAGATTACAAATGAGTTCATCCATGGTGAAGGTGTTCAGATTTTTTGCCTGAGTTATATCATCTATGTTTCTTTCCCATGACTTGGGAAGAACAGAAAGGATCTTCCTCATTTTTTAAAACAAGGAATCACCACTCGTAAGTAGTGTAGCTCATTTATGATGGAGTTAACTCTTGTACGTATTTATTGTGTTGTCTCTCCTTCCTTCATAGTGAAGGCTTCATACTGAGTTATTACCATGTTAACTTTAGAGTCCTTCACATCCTTTGTTCCTTTATGAGCAGTCCTTACACAATCCTAGATCTCTTTAGCATTTTCACAAGCTTAGATCCTATTGTATTTATTAGGACCTATGCCATACTAATAATTTCTTGGATTTAGAATTCTTTTCAATCTTCTTTCTATCTTTATCACTGAATTTCCTCCAATTTTTGACAACCATTTTCATCAAATCTCCTTTTTGACTTTTCTTATAGGTACATGAGGACCATCACTAGTTCACTATCCTCAGCCATGATAAAGTCAAACATCCTAGTTTTCCACCACCTATAATATTTCCCATTGAATCTTGGTGGTCTAGATATAGATTGCCCTTCTTCTAGATTCGGTGGAGCATCCATGCCAACCAAGATACTCTAGGTGTGAACCTTTTAGAATGACCAGGATATGGTACAAATTGTTGAAACTCTTAGGAGCTACACCACGCAGCGAGGGACCAGGTCCTTTACAGTCAATCACAAGCAATCAAATAATGAAGTGCAAGAAAACTAAACACAGTGCAGAAAAAGTAAAAGACATAATTATTTTTACGTGGAAACCCAGGATAGGAAAAAAATGACTTTCCATCACAAGATTTAATGAAATCCACTATAATCAACCTCCGTATTACAATTTAGATTTCAACCTATCTCTAGACTCCTTGTGCTAGAAGTAACTCTACCACCAGCTCATCTTGGTAACTTTATCAAGGACTCCCTCTACATTAATTAGCTCAAATCAGTCTCATGCTTAGGAAACACTACCTAAGCGACACTATCAAAAGAAAATACTACTCTTCTAACATGAGTAGTTCTTTTACAAATAAACTCTAAAAATCACTAGCATACTCTTTAAACAAGGTACAAATTTAAGAGCATGAGCAGTGGTTGAATTGTCTTGAAATTGAGTTTTTGCTATCTCACCTCTCTCTATTTAGAATTGGCAAAATATGATTATTGAATAGACATCTACATTTTTTTATAGTTGGGTGATGATTAGGTATGGAATATCATTGACCAGCTGTCCAAGTCAGTACAAAATAACACTTGCAAATTTCTTACAGTAGATGACAAAATTGTGCAGAATGTATGTGCCAATTGTACAATACTTTTTACGTCAGGGACCTAGTCCCTTTTATTTTAGTTTCTCATCATCAAAACTACATATAGAATTTCCCGAATTCATTTATGACTTCCTGAAACTGACAGTATAGTTCCTAAGTAGTTCATTTGATTTTTAGAGTCAATTTCCTATTTTGAAGTCGTTTTTGGTTCAATTCACCTATAAGGAAAAACCTTCTGACAAACAAACTTAAATACCAATTATAATATTTTTAACAAGTTCAAAACATCGGCCTTAGGCTAGGTCGAACCTTGGTATGATTCCTAAGCCTTCTAAACACATTTTGGGATATTGGCTGGAAGTTATGAAAAATAGCAAATGGGTGTGGGACCTACTTTTCATTGAAATAACCTTGGAAGGAAATTTTGATTGTGCTATTAAGTTTGAAACATCAAATTTTATAGGATAGCATAATTTATTTTTGTATATGGTATTTTGGATGAATCCTGAGGGTTCGGTGATACTTGGAAGAAATCCCAGCCTCAGCTGGTATTGGTGCATTGCTTAAGCGCCCAATGGGTCGCTTAAGAGAATGCCACTTAAGGGGCATTCCAGTTGCTTAAGTGACCTGGAAGTACCTAGTAGCTATCGCTTAAGTGATGCCTTTGTTGATTAAGCGATGGTCCCTTAAGAGTCCGAAGGTCTCTTAAGTGGTAGTTGGCAACGGTGACCAATGTTACTTTAGCGACACTAGGTTTCTTAATTGGTGACCGCTTAAGCTACTCGGTGTCTGCTTAAGTGATAATTGTACACATAGGAAGCCTATGAAAAATGCACTTAGCCTGATTTATCCCATTTTTTTCCCATAATAAATAGTGTAGAACCCTAAAAGTGTGAAAACTTGGAAGGATCATGAGTGGGTGGTTTTTGAGTGTTCGTAGACTCGTTTAACACATTTTTTAATCTAAATTCTTGGTAAGTTTCACCAAATTACATGGTTAAATTCTCCATTAAATTTTGAAATCCCTAAAATATTGGGGGGTTAATTGTTACACTATCAGAGCTCGAAATTCATCCATTTTTAGGATAAATGTTCCTTGAGCATAGAGGAACATTTTGTCTATTTTGAAAGTTTGATTCTCCAAATGGGCCCCATAAGAGTTTTTTACGTAATTTTTAACTCATAGCATACTAGAGCAATATGGGTAACATTATTCTTGTATCATGAGTAGATTGCAATTTTGATGGCATTTTACGAAAGCTTCTCAGAAGGGGAATCACCGGTTTAGCAGATTCTTCAAGCTTATATTTGGTGTCCAAGTAGTCTAGGTTCACTTTCTTCATAGATTGAGATAATACATAGGATAATTATGATATTGTGCTAGATATGGGATGAGATTTAGGTATTATAGGTATTATTAACAATATTTGGATTATTTGGACTATTTAGGCTATCTTGAAATCGAAATTTAGGCATGATTGACTTAGTTACTTATGTTTTAGGTATAATTTCTATCTTAAAGCTATTTATGACTTATTTAATAACTAGAATTGAATTTAAATTCATTAGTCTAGTCTAGGGTAGAATTTTTTCTTAAAAATAGATTTTGATATTAGAAGTGGTCCACTCCGGCCCACCTTAGGCCAAAACTGGTGTAACCTTTTGTAAACCTTTATACATATGTTATACTCTTTGAAATTCTTATATTTGGACTTGAGAATATTATATACTTAATGATAATGTTTGTTTGGTATATGGGAGTTGGTGCTAATTTCGGGTATTGGTGCTAATTTCGGGTAAAACAAAATGGTTTATTGATACGAAGTTCCAATTCAAGTGGATCAATTAATTATGATATTGTTCTTGAGTTCCGATTTAAGTCTAGAAATTGTTGATTTTATTTATAATAAGTGTTCAAATTCATGTTCGAAACATGAGGCTATGATGGTGATAATGTAAGCTTCGGTTTGAGTTCTACTTTGGGAGTGATTTGTGATATGGCGCAGTATGAATAGTTCCATGGTTATAGCTGATATTTGATAAATTTATAGATCTTTGGTTATTTATTTTCCTTCGATTGCACCCTCTAGGCTTATAAGGGCACACATTGGTTTATTTACTTTTCCACAATTATCTGTTTATGGGGACCAATTTGGTAGTTAAAATTGTGTGATCTTTATGTTGCTATTCTGGATAGATTTATTAATTTGTGCACAATAGTGTTGGAGATTATTTCAAGTTTTGCCCTTTTACCTTGACTTAGTTTATTTATCTCGAATATTTACTGTACTTATCTCACATCTTTATTGTATTTATATCATTATTTAGCTTAGCTAGACTAGGATGCCTACTGAATACCTATGGTTTTCGTACTCATACTACACTTCTGTATCTTTTTAGTGTAGATACGAGTACTACTAAATATCACTGACGTGACAATTATTCTTAGTTGGATTTCAAAGATAGGGTGAGCTTTGAGAGTTGAAGTTGCCCTTTTTTCTTCTATTATCTATGTCTAGTCTTTTATTTTCCAAGATAGCTTGTATTAGACTATTTTAATACTTATGTTCCTTTTGTAGTATCTTATACCGACACTACTAAGTCATGGGATGGTTGTTTATGCTTTATCTATTTTTAAGACTATATTTATCGTCTCATAATTACGATAAGTATTTGATTGTTGAATTCCGGCTTTAAGGCCACTTTCCATCAAACTTGCCCATTAATGGCTCCAGGCTACGATTTGGCTTACCTACTTGAGGGATAAAGTAGGTGTCATAATGACTCATAAATCGGGTCCTGATAACTACCCTATGAAAAATCTACATCTAGAGCATATTTAAGTCACCACAACATTCACAAGTCACCTAACTTAGATACTCCCATGCACACAATTAGGACTACTAGATTCATTCTATAAAGCTAGCTTCAAAATTCTACAACCACTATTCTTTTCACTTCAAGATCACCTATGATTCAAGCCTAGTAGGTGTTTGGTCATTAAAATTAAATTTTTTTTGGTGTTGACATTGGAATTGGAGTTGATGTTGGAATTTAGAGTTGTATTTGGCCATGAATATAAATTGGAGTTGATTTTTACTTTTTGGGAGAGAAGTAGAAATGAAAAAAGTGAAAACAAATTTTATTTTCTTTTACTTTTTCAAAAATTGTATTTTGAATTGTTATGACCGAACACTACAATTGTCACTAAAATGAAATAATTTTTTGAAAAAAGTAAAAAATTCTCATAGAGAAACATAACTACAGTATTTACTACTATAAATAGGTGACGTCACAACCCCTCACTCATTACACATACTTACAACTATTAGCCATAGAGATCGCACAGAAATAGAGCCTGCAACAATTCTCTTGCAAAACATTGATAATACTCAACTAATCATTATATCTTAATAACTCAGCAAGCAATATCAACGAAGTATCTATCAAGTAAAGATCAATCATTCCATTTAATAATTCACTTACATTCGTCCATTCAGAGCCATTCGTAATTATTATATGGGTGTAACTACGCCATTCAATTTTGCATTAACACTATTAAGTTGATTACTACCCTCTAAATTTATCACTTATAATTCAATTCTATAGGATGCTAAATACACAATACAACCACAAGACCAAGTCAATGATGAATTTATCTTCTCAAGGTCTCCCTTAATGGACCAATCCACAACTAAAACATATTCTCAGGTAATCACTAACTTTAATATATATTATTCGACAAAACATTCATTGTCAAGACGAGTTTTCCTTCCATTAGCAACACCAAGCTAAGGTATACAGAGTCATTCTTATTTCTACCTTAATTTTTTTTTATCACAAGCCTCACAAACTCCTAACTACTTTTATATTGATCCCTATCCAATAAGCATACAAGCAAGGTCAAACATCATCATCGATTATATGTCATTATAAATTTTATTGCTAATATTACATTCAGACAAGTTATTAGTCAAATGTCAGGTATCAAAAACCTCTACTAGTTTTTGCCACTTGAATTTAACACATTATTTTGTCAAATGTTAAAAGCAATAACAATCAAGAAATTCAAAGATAATATTAATTAGCAAATCCTCACAAGGATCTAATTAAATTTAAAATAATAGGACAACAAAATTTTCCAAATAAAGCTCAATAATCGAAAAATATATGGATCCATATATAGAATAAACTAATAGTACCGCATAAGGATCCATTCACAATATGAAATAACTGGACCACACAAGAATCTATTAACAATTTCAATTGCAAGAGCCCGTCATTTAGGAAAAAACATATCACCTCAGTTTTTTTCATGTCTTTTTTATTTATATTCCCTTGACATCAAGTCCTCATATCATACTCTTAATTCTCATACCATAAATTTTGATCATCATAAGAATTTATTATTTTCAGAATAATAGGAAATCACATAGTTTCATTACAATTGTCAGCAAAAACAACTTAGTAAATTTATTTAACCACATTAGGCATGGTAACTTTACTAGATGATAAATAATTATTAAGTAATAAGTATTTATTTTTAAGTAAAGTATTTCCTGTATATTATTGGTTGGTTTAATTTTCATTTTTATCCTCTTGACTTAAGATGTTTTATTAATTCATATTCTAAATTAGATATTATCATAATAAAATTATCTAATGTTTTAGGATCTTCATTAGTATTATATAATCTTTTGTATTCTAGGTATGAACTATATAGTTTAGTTTCAATATCTTTTAATGATTTATTCTTTTCGTAAGATGTATTCATTAATTTGTGTAGTTTATTATTTTATCCTATTGAAATTTTAGCAATTTCTGTGTAGTATTTTATTCTAACTTTGCTATATTCAATGCGTAGGTTTATGTTCTTTATCTGATTAACTAGTATTTGTTGTTCATGTATAGGTAATTTTCCATCTGTATTAAATAATTTTTCGTATGTATTAAATAAATCATTATCTGTATCTTCTTTTTCTAAGGTTAATTTCATTTTAAGTAATTTTTCTTCTAGTTGTCTTTTTTCTATTCCAAGTTGATTTCTGTAATTAACTTCTTCATATATCCAATTCTGCCTTTCTTTAATTTTTTTTATATATTCTAACATTTATTTATTCTGAATAATATCCATTTGAATCTAAGTAATATTGATGTTCATAATATATGTGTAAGTTTTCTATACTGTTTAATAATTCTTCCTCTTTATAATCTTGTAATTTTTCCCATATTATTTTCTTTATGTCTGTAATTTCTATATCTCTAAGTATATATAAAACAAGTATTTTAATACCATCTGTCATTTCAGCTTGATAATATTTTTCAGTTGTTTGTTTTATTCTTAGTAGTTCTTGCATATTTTCATTAAGAAATTCTATATATTTTATATCTTTAGTTTCCATGTATTTGTCTAAATTTACTTTCATTTGTTTTTCTATTAACTGTATGTTTCTCATATCTTTTTTCAAAAATTCTAGATATATTTAATTTATCATGGTAAGTATTTCTAAGAGTAGTTAGGTAGGTATGGTATGTAATTTATTCTAGTCATATAATATTTACCAAATGCTTTTTTTAATACGATTTTTCTTATATCTACTACTTTTATATCCTTAAGTGCATACAAAATAAGTATTTTAAATTTATCTATCATTACATTAGATAAATAATTATTCATTTTCATAAAATTGCTATTTTCAAAATATTCCCTTCAATCATGTACATAAAAAAATATAGTCATCTTAGATTACTATATACTAGATTATTCTTAAATAACATGTTCTTTGGTCACTATTAGCATGGTAATCTGGATATTTTTCTCTTAAACAACGTCTCTACTCTGGTAATTTGTGGGGGTATAAACATGGGATCTTTTGATGTATTTGGTATACATGGTTTATCAAATAGCATTTTTAGGTTCATATTTGCGTTTTTCCTAACTCCTTTGCTTGTACCTACAGAAGTATATTGATAAATTTTATGGGTTTTATAGAGTGTCCCATCGTCTCCTTCTAACTCTGGAGCTTTAATGACTTCCGATCAACATAGCTCTGCACAATGCTGAGTTAGCTGATTTGTAGCTATAGACTTCAGTTTAACTTCATTAGTCTTTAGCTTTTCTATTTCATTACCCATACTGTCCACTTTTATTGAAAGCGTAGTTAGGGTGTTGAATATTTTTTCTAGAGTATCCTCTTCTATTATATCAGTCTGTGTAGCTTTGTCTTGATATGTAATCTGCAATAACATTTTTGTTAGTACTAATTACTTCAATTATAAATATGAAATTTAATATATTCAAGACTATTCTCCGAATCTTTTTTGTTGTAACTGAATTTTGTATTTTCTTTGTTAACCACCAGCGTACCTGTGTATTATACGTTCGTACAATAAACTTGTTATATACAATATATGGCTCAAATGCTAACAAACATTTATATAATGAACATAATTCTTTCCTATTTATTTCCCATTTTATTTCTGTTTCATTGAACGTACCTGAGTAGTATCTACAATGGTGTTCTAATTTTTCTGCTTCATATCGGTATTTAAGTACTCCTCCATAACTACATTCACTAGCATCTGCTTCTACTATATATATAAATTTTCTATTTTCATCTGGAAATTTTGGTTTTGGTAATTCTTTACAAAGTAATTTTATTTTCTGAACTTGTTTTTTATCTTCTTCATTATAGTTCTATTCTACATCCTTTTTTAATTTTTCTGTCGTGGTTTTAAAGTTTCTGCTAATTTTGGAATATATTCCCTTACTTGGTTTACTAATCCTAAAAATGATTGTAATTTACTTTTTGTATCTAATTCTTCTTTCGAATTTATTATTTTTTGTACTATATGTTGTTGCATTTTTACTCCACTCTTATCTATTTGTATTCCTAAAAATTCTATCTGATTTTTTATAATTTCAGCTTTCTTTTCACTTAGACTAATTCCCAATTTTTCTATTATATCTGTAAATTGTCCTAATAATTTTAAATGTTATTCTTTAGTTTTTATATATAATAATATATCATAAATGTATACTATACAATTAGATAATTGTTTAAAATAACTATCCATAAAATGCTGATATCTACCTGGTGCATTTTTATATCCAAATGGTAATATGTTCCATTCATAAAATCCTTGTGGTACCGTAAATGCAGTTAATTCTTTAGATTCTTCTTCTAACTTTAAATGGTAAAATCCTGATTTACAATTGAATTTACTAAAATAATTATATCCCTATATTTGTCTTATTTTTAATATCTTATTTGGTATTGGATAATTATATGTCATATTCTTTGCATTTAAATTTCTATAGTCAATAACCATTCTACTTTTTCCTCTTTTTTGTTCACTATGTTTATTTACTATAAATGCTGGACTATTATGTTTACTATTACTTTTTTGTATATATTATTTTTCTAATAATTCATCTATATGCATTTTAAATTCTTTTAAATCGTCAAAATTATATGTTAATGGTTTCTGGGTTATTATGCTATTTTTATCTATTAATTTAAATTTTATAGCAGTTTTATGTTTTTTCCATCTTTTTAATGGATCTTCACTATATAATTGTTCTAATTTTTTCTTAATTATTTCTATCTTATTTATTGAAAATATAGTTATTTCTGTTTTATTTATCGAAAATACAACTAGTTCTATTGTATCTTCAGTATTTTTTATATTTTCTAACTTTTGTGTAATTTTTTCACTTCCTTTTATCCAATTAGTTTTCTTTATTATTTTACTATTAACTCTTTTTGCTCTTACTTTCTGTTTAAATGGTGTTGTAAACCACCAATCTGTTCTAGTATTATATGTGGGTATAATTTATCTAAAAACAACATTCCTAAAAGTATATCTTTTGATGTTAGTTCATAATTATAAATTTCTTCTATTGTTAATATCTTATCCCATACTTGTATTTTTACATTCCTAGCTTTATACATAATTAAGCTTCCTTCATTATTAAATCCTTTAACTATTATTGGTATTTTTAATTTATCCCATTTGCTTTCTGGTAAGCAATTATATCTACATAAATTAGCTTCTGCTCCTATATCTATCATAGGCGTATAATATCTACTGTAATATCCTTCTACTACTATCTTCATTAATATATATATTTTCATTTTATGTTAAGGCTCTTTTTAATAATAATTTCTCTCTGTTATATGTTAAGGTTAATTGTTGTTCTATATTATATGGTTTTACTTGTTCTAGCCATTTTATTCCTAATATTATGTCTGCTTTTTGCATTTCTTCCTTTACTTCAAATTCTATTTTTATTTTTCTAATTCCTATTATTATTTCTTTTTTCCGCTATATTTTTACTATTTATTAAACTTCTTGGTAGATTTGGGCATATATCATTATCAGTTTTATTTCTTCATTTTTTACTAGATATTTTGCTATATAATTTTCTTCTTGTCTTGTATTTAAGAGTATTAAATATTCTTTTTCATTTACCTTTCCTGTTATGTAATATTGGTTTAAATTATTTGTTAAATTTATGTCATAACTTGTTCTTTTTGATGAGCTTGATGATTCTGGTTTTTCATGAGCTATTCTTTTGGCTGTACTTATTCTATCATTTATTATTTCTAATTTTCTTCTATATCTATGTCTCTATAGCTATAATCATTATAATCTATTGTTTTTACAATTTGTTCGAATGGACTTTCTATTCGTATTTTGTTAATCTTATTTTTTCCTGTTATTTTATGTTTTGTTGTTAATACATATAAATTTTTGCATCTTGTTGTAAATATTTTACTTCCTGCAGTTAATTCTATTCCTGATATTTTCCAATATAATACTAATGATTTATCTATATTTTTATCTTTTACCGCTACTGAATAATTTGCACTTATTATAAATTTAAATTTTTGGTATATTAAATTTCCTTTTATGGCAGTTATTATGCTTTTTTCTATAGGTTTTATAATTCTATCACCTGCTAAATATAATTCTATTGGTGTATCTATTCCTTCTCTAAAACATGCTTTTATTAATATCCCTGTACCTCCAAGGTGTACATATTTTATTGGGTCTCTACTTTTTATATCGTTTATCTCTTTATTAATTATTCTTTTTGTTACTAGTGGTATACTAGCTTTACCTTTTGCATATCTACAGTCTGTTACATGTTCCTTTTGGCTTACTACATAATATTCTTCTTTTTTCCTAGTAAACATATTTTTTATTATTGGTATTTTAAATATTTTTTCTACACTTAAGTCTAATTCTTTTCCTTTTATTTCATCAAATATGTTACTGTCAAATATTATTTTTTGGTCTGTTCCTTCATCATTGAAATATTCTTCCTTTGTTATTATTTTTATATCTTCTTCAGTCATTTGATTCATCTATTTCACTATCTATTTCATTATCTGTTTCATTTTCTGAAACTTCATATATACTATCCTCACTTTCTAACTCATAATCTATATAATCTATCTGCATATATTCTGTATTTTCTATTTTTATTTCTGATATTTGTTTATTTTTTGGATCTTTAGGTAATTTACAATCTCTAGCTAAATGTCCTAATTTTCCACAATTATAATAAGTACATTCTTTTATAGATTTCATTTTTCTATATGGTCTTTTGTATTTATAATTTTTTACATCATATCTTTTTCTTGGTTTCTTGTATTTATATTTTGATTTTTTATATTTCTTATATTTCTTATGTCTTTTTCTTTTCTTATAATATCTTTCTTCACATCCGAATTGGGGTGCTATTTTATTTTTGCATCATGCTAAATTTCTTATCAATGTTTTTTCCATTTTTAATTCTTCTCTATATTTTTCACATAAGTTTCTATACCATTTTTGTAAAAATTTTATTCTTGCTCCTAGAGTATCTACTATTTTTGCTTCTTCCCAACTCTTTATTATCTTTGAACTAAATGGTTCGGGTAATTTATTAAAATATAATTTTCTTATTTCTTTACTTTCTTCTATATTATATACTCCTTTATAATAATATTCTTTAAATGTGCAAGTATATTCATCTATCTAACACATATTACATATTGCTAATTTTACTATTAAATTCCTATTTGTATCTTTTTCTTCATCTTGTTCTTCTTCTATTGTTGTCATACTACCAAATTCATCTTTTATAGCTGCTTCATATTTTTTTAATCATTCTATAGGTGTTAGTTTGGTTGTTGTTGATGATGTTCCTTCTATAGGTTTATTAGTTCTTAATACCTTCTTGCTATTTTCAGTTAAATTTGAAAATCATAATTTCACTGTTCCTATTAGTGTTCTTTCTATATATTCTGGTGCATCTGTTATGTTTATATTATCATCTAATAATTGTTTTGTCATATATCCTATCCATAATTGTATTGTTTTTTCTGTATCTATTACATAGTCTAAGTCTAAAAAGTTATAATTTTTATTAACTATTTGTTTTGGTGTCCATTTGTCATATTCATTCTTTAGATTATATCTTTTAAACTTATTCTTATAATATGTAGGTTTTCTTATTTCTGATGTTCTAGGTATTATATTTTCATTTTTTTTATCAAGAGTATTTATTTCTGTGTTGATATTTTCTAAGTTTTCTTCATTAATTACTTCTTGTTTTTCATTGATTTCTAAATTTTTTGTATTTGTTAATATTTCTGTATATGTTTCACTATCTTCTGAATCATAATTATCTGTCTCTTCAACATCTATATTATTTTTTTCTAATTCCTTGTTTTTTATTCTTTATTGTTTATTTCTATTTTTTCTTTAAATTGATTTACCTCGTTTAGTAATTTTTGTTCTTTATCTTTTTCTTCCTTTTCCTTTTGTCTTTCTTTATACAAATCTTTTAACATTTGTAGTTCTTTTTCTAATTCAGCAATCCTACTATTTTTAGTTTCTTCTATTTTTCATATTTCTTCTGTAGTTTGTTGTTTATTTTTTCTATTTCCTTTTTCCTATCTATTTCTTCATTTTCTCTTTCTATTCTTACCATAACTGTCAATTTATCTTCTAATTTTAATTCTTCTTTTTCTAACATTAAATATAAATATTCACCAATTTTCTTATATCTTCTTCCTAGATTAGAATACTATTTTTATTTTAATCCTTCGTGATTTTCATATATTTTTTCATCTATTATAAATTCTTCTTTGTTAATTTTATTGTAAATAGTTCATGTTGATATATATATTGTAAACTATCTATTTGTGATTCTAATTTTGATATTTCATCTTTTTGTGTATTTATTGAGTTTTCACTAACTCCGGCAAATATATTATAATGTAGTCTTTCTATTCTTATTTTTAATTCTTTACGTTTTTCAGAAATAATTTATTTTAGTTCTTTGTATTTTTGTACTTTATTCATTTAAACCATATTTATAATATTTTGATGGATATCTAAATCTGATTTTATCATAATTAGGTGGTATGTGTCTCATTCTTCTAGATTTTAAATGGATTATTAATTTTGCTTCAATACTAGATATTAAGGTAATTAGGTAGGCTAATCTTTGTAGATTTTCTTTTGTTTTATTTAGACTTATATATTCTGAATAATTACTAATTAAAGATTCTTTAATTTTTCTAAAAGCTTCTATGTTTTTAAATGGTCTTCTCATAATTAATCCAATCCAATCTAAATTCAAACATATATGCTACTGCTGTATTTTTCAAATAACTGGGCTCTGATACTATTTGTAGGGGGGTGCGGATTAGGCATGGTAACTTTACTAGATGATAAATAGTTATTAAGTATTTCACATTTATAATTGAAGTAATTAGTACTAACAAAAATGTTATTGCAGATTACATATCCAGACAAAGCTACACAAACTGATATAATAGAAGAGGAATGATTCTGACATGACTCTATTGCGATCTCAGGTAACATGGCTCCGAAAGGACGACAGGGAAAAGAAAAAGCATCCACTTCACAAAAAGGTCAAAAAAGGTCAAGAAAGGACCAGGCTGATTTCTCCTCTCTTCAAGTGCCTCGACGCACTTTTGGGATCAAGTGGGTTCTGGAGGAGGAAGGGAAGGAATGGTATAGAAATAATAAAGTGAAGAAATATGTCCATGTGGAGTTAATGCAGAAGGAAATTTTAGTAAATAACTGCCCTCGCATTTTGGCAAAGATTATGGCACTGAATCTTGACTTTATCTTCCGAGACATGGGCGAATGTAATCTTGATTTGACTCGAGAGTTTTATGCCAACTGGTCCCCAAGGACTACGGGAAATGAAGTAAAGATTCGGGGGCAAGTCTTACAATTGAATGTTGATTTCTTCAACTCTTTCTTGGGTACTCCAAGTGTGGATCATTCACCACTCAAGGAGCTCTACAACAGACCTCCCTTCAGAGCCATCAGACATATGTTGTGTGGATCAAGGTCCATGACCCGGTGGACTCATCATAAAGATAATGGGCATCAAAATACTTACCCATATGCTTGTTTGAACAGAGAAGCTCGCATATGGTTAAGAATAGTCAATTCCTGCTTGATTCTTAGGACGCAATATACTAAGGTCATGCGTGATCGAGTCTGCTTGGTCTATGCTCTAATGACAAATATTTCCATCAATATTGGTGTAGTTATACGAACGTCGATGCCAAAAGAAAAGATGCACAAAAGGTCCCATTTCAGTTTTGGCAATTTGTTGACTGCAATTTTAAGGAAAGAGCACATTGAGAAGGAGCCAGAAGACCATAAGTTGCCACATAACCCAAAGAAGGTAGATCTCACGAAAATCAAAGATCCAGAAACTGGTCAAGGCATCAACCTTACCACTACTGAGAGACATGCACGAGATGAGAGTTTTTTTCGCCATCTGTATGGCATGACTAGGTTCACTATGATGAATGGGGGTCGTGTGCCGACAGATACAGAGCTTCGGCAGTTGGACTATGACTACCCGCTTAATGAGCTTGCACGAGCCATGTGTGGAGTGGGGGTAAATTTTGAAGAACCCCTAGATGATGATGTGCCGACAGACGATGATCACCAGTTGCTAGACTCTGATGTGGAGGACAACTCTGATGATGATTCTGACGTAGGGGGTATGACCCCGGATGTAGAGGAGAAGTCTGACTAACCAGGTTTTTGCTTATTTATTTACACTGAGGGTAGTGTTTTCCTTCTTAGTGTGGGGTATTGCACTGCGTACTACTTGCCCGCATTTATTCTATAGTCATTTTAATTTAGTCGTAGTTAGTTAGTTGTAATTAGTCAGACTTTTGCATGAAATTGTTCTTATAGACGGCATGATATTATAACAGGAGTTTGTGCTGAATCACTACTATTAAAACATTTAGGCTCTAAGTTGTTACTCATGCTATGATAATTTTTTGTGGTTTGATTCATTTATCTGTTGGGTCAAGAATCTATAATGCTCCCAATTAAGTTGACCATGTGCAATGTGTGTGTAAGGTTATTGTATATTCTTTTTTCCGGTTGATGCTAGAACTTGCCTGGTGTGTGTGTGAAGCGAAATAAAGATTGTGAGTTTAGGAGATGATTTAGGCATTTCTTTGGCAGCCCTGATTTTTTATCTTCTTTTTACCTACCTTTGTACATTGTCCTAGTGAACACCTATTGAGCCTTTAGCTATTTTCTTTGGCAACCCCATATGTAGCCTAATCCATTTTTTTTTGAAAAGACCATAA